>NC_069075.1:35117372-35420942 GCF_025698485.1 Gossypium arboreum
AGCCGCGTTGTCCTCTACTTTATCAAAAAACCCCTTTTCCATGATAAGCTATCTACTTAGCAACCGAATATGAATCAACACCTTTTGTAATGAAAATGCCATGCAAATACAATCAAAGTAAAACAAAGTAAGTCAATATTTCATACGCAGCTTAAAGCAAACAAAGAATAATAAATATAGCACTTGCTCAGGTAACCACTAGGGTTTCGGAGTGGCTCTACCTAGGGTGGGTTCTTAAGGCTCGTTACATGGGGTTCGATTCTAGAGTAAAGGTACTTGAACCGGCAGATTCCTCGATCTTCACCCATTATAGGCTCATACAGACCGAGTTCAGTTCAAGGGAATACATTTCCCTATGGTTGCACGGAGATGAAAATCTCACGAAGACATAGGTACGGATGTATCACAAAAGCAATCCACTATCCTGCACGGAGGTGAAAACCTCACGAAGGAGTAGTTTCTCACTCCCACTTAAAGGGGTGTGACCACAGCGGTCATGCAATGCAATATGCAAACTATTTAAAGACTCGAACCAACGCAGCAGGTATTATATCATAAACCACAAAAATAGCTGATGAAATGCAATGAAAGGATCGTATTTCAAAACCAAATTTCTAATTTTTGATAAAAAGACAAAAGTTAATCAACTTGTGGCTTGACTCTCTTATTTGCTCCCCAGTGGAGTCGCCAAGCTGTCGAAACCATTTTTGAAAAACGGCGGTCGACTTGGATTTTGAAAAATGAAAACGAATAGAGGGAGTCGCCACCAATCCTTTTTGGTGAGGTGTGCTTGGATCACCTTAAATTAATCATTTTAATAACAGTTAAGATTTACTAAAACGATAATTTTTGGTCTACGAAAATCAAAAAATGAGTTCGGGAGTCGGTTACGCACAAGGAAGGATTAGCACCCTCGATACGCCCAAAATTGGTTCCTAGTTGATTAATTAGTGTCTTAGTGTCGAAAATTTTGAAAATTCGAAAGAATTTAGAATACGATCCCTCTAAAAAAAACATTCGAACGTTAAAGACCTTCTCGTCTCGAAGCAACAAAATGTTATATCCAGTGAGTTAGGACACAACATCTCGAACTTTTGAGAATGAGCTTGCCTTTTACTTAAAAATCCGTGTATTTTAACTACTTTTCAAAAGGATATTCAGTTAGTTAGGGTGAACGAGGAAAATCGAAACCTAGTAAGTTAGGGCACAATTCCTCGAATTTCCAAACACCGAATATTGCCTTTACTTGCAAAAAATCTTATTCCGAGGTAACAAAATGTCATACCCGGTAAGTTAGGGCACAACATCTCGTATTTCGAGAATAAGTATTTTTTAACTCAGACAGATTTTTAAAAGAATACTCCGTTATTTGGGTTAGATGAGAAGAATCGAAACCCAGTAAGTTAGGGCACGATTATCTCAAATTACCAAATATAGGATATTGCTTTTATGAAAGAATTGTTTTAATATATTGAGTAAAAACATGATTTGTAGTAAAACATAAAAGCAAATTAGGGTCTTAATATGTATAATAACATAATGATAGTTGTGATAGTGCCAAAACAATAATATGAGCACTTATAAGAGATGGAATAATAGCAAGGCTAGTAATATGTAAATATAAACAAATACATGAGGAAAATGGAATGATCGATTACATAGGTAAATAAATAAACAAAATAAATAAAACATGGCAAAAATAAAAATGACAATGATAACGAAAACGATAATAATAGTAATGACATAAATAATAATAGTATAAAACGATGATAATACATATGGTATTGAAAATATATATATACGATATTTATTGAAAACAAGAATAATATATATATAAAACTAATAATGACGATACATAAATATATACATATATGTATTAAAATATATACGTCATGATAGAAATAAAATATATATATACGTAGTATTAAAAAATGTACATAATATATATAAAAAATATAATATTAAAAATGTATATACAATACACATATATTATAAATGATGATAAAGTTAGAAAACAACTATTGAAGATATTACATAATTATATGTACATATATGAAAGACAAATACATGATAATATTAAAAGTATTTACATAGTATATGTATATATTAGAAAATGTATACATAATATATAAAAGAAATATATATGCATATATAATATTTAGAAAAGACGAAGTATACATAGTATAATATTGATATACATATATGCGTAGCATGGGGTGTAATTAGAAGTATATATATGTGACACACCAATACATTATCAAAAGCAATAATATTAAAAGCTATCAATAATGCCATGTAATATAATATATATATATATAAAAGTATCAAGTAAGAATAATAATAATGGGACACTAATAAGCAAAAATATAATAATAACAGTAATAAAATATAATAGCATGAATGGTATTAAAATTTAAAAATAAAAAACGGTAAAAGAAGGACGAAATTGAATTGAAAATGGAATTTTTGGGACAAATCGGGATGGGATAAAAATGTAGGGGTTAAATGCAACATGCGAGAAGATGTAGGGGCTATATGCGGCAATAATTCAATACCCGAAATGACACCGCTCAAAATGTCTAACCCCCAAATGGTCTGAGGTCCGAATTGAAGCAAAATCAAAATTAAAAGGCAGATTCGAGAAATGGTCACAGACTAGATTAAAACCCAACAGAAATGGGGAGGGACTACGCGAGCAATTATCCCAAACAATAGAAACACACGGATCCTCAGGCATCAGGTGGGGTCACGCACGGGTCACGTGAAACGGCGTCGTTTAGGGGCTTATGGGTGCCGACCAAAACGACGTCGTTTTGTAACATCTATATAAGTTAAAAAATTTGCTTTTAAAATCATTTTGCTATCTGTTTCTAAAAAACTATACTTGTTTTCTTTGTTTTCTCTGCAGGTCCAGGCTCAGTCAGCACTCCGACGAACTGCCACTGTCCTCCGCCTCGTCTCCGCCGTCGGCGACCGCCGTGCACGGTGGTCGGAGGTAAGAATCTCCTTCTTTTTTTATTTTTTCTATATTTTATGTGTTTATAATATATGTATATATATATATGCAAATAGAAGATTCGAAAAATGGAAAAGAAAAAGAAATAAATCAAAAAAGTGTATAGAATATAATCACCTTAGTTCTTTAGATATCTGATTCTTGGTATTTGTTTTCTGATTTAGTGCTTTTCTCTTTGAGTGGCTATTTTGTGCTTTGACTCACTTGATTTTTTGTTTGTATTTTAAAACCAAATGTTTTTTTTTATTTCTCACAAGTGCCGACCTTGTACAATGGTTTTAGGGGTGGTCTTTTATATCCACTTTCCCTTACAACTTGCTCCCTAATAAATTGCTCTGTCTTTCTTGCAAAAAAATGGGTGGTGTTGGTGTCAGGCAGTGGCGGTGGACGTGACAAGCAGTGGCAGACCTGGTACAAGTGGTTAGGCTAGGGTTTCCTTTAGCTTTTGTGTTTTGTGTTTGGGTTGGGACTTTGATTTGTTTGGACTTGGGGTATTTTGGGGTTAGTTGGGCTAGGTAGATTTGGTTTTAATTTGGGCCCGCAAATTGGGCTTGTACAAGTACTAATACTTTGGTTCTAATATAATAATAAGACGTTGACATCCAATGGCCATAAGTTGGCATCCAATGGTCATAACTAAAAGTTTGTTTCAAAATGAAATATGTTTCAGACATTTTAAAATAGAACGATATGTTCATGGAGTGAACGAAAATATATAATGTTTAAACTTTTATGTATACACTAAATTATATTATGTGTAAATATTTTAAATAGAAAATGAAAAATTAAATATTTATATATGCACTAAATTATGTTATGAGTAAATATTTTATATATAAAAATATAAATTTATTAAATTTATCTTTTAATTTATATACAATAAACATGTACATCTATATATAAGTATTACTTTACACCATTATTAATTAAAGACACACGAATTGCTTTATAAGTATATTCATTATTACCATCTACACACATTAAATATTTAAATTTACCCATTAGCCACTTATTAAGAATTTTGAAAGATCTCATGGTCTCTAGGATTATAACTAATTTTTACACTACACTAAGTGCACGAGCAAGAAAACAAGATATATTCTAATTTAATACATATGAAATATCTAAAATTTATTTTCAATTTAATCACATACTAATGAGATAAGTATATTGATTTATTTTTATTTAAAATAAATTAATTAATATTATTAAAGATAAATGGATTAAATTACTTGTTTATTAATAATAAATGGGTAAACTACAAAAATAGTCACTTTTGTTTGTTTCAAGTTACATTTTAGTCACTTATGTTTGAAATGTTACGTTTTAGTCACTTATGTTATTATTTTATTACGAAATGATCACTCTTCTGTTAAGTTCCGTTATCTCCCTAACGGTAATCCTACGTGGCAGTCCAACTAGATTTTAAGTGCCAACTTGGATTTCCTAATGGGATGAGAATAGATTTTTTATTAAATAAATTTAATTAATTAAAATTTTAAACCCTAAATCTTAGTTAAAAAATCGTTCATCTCCCCCTTTTTTTAGTTTTCTTTTTCAATTGACTAAAAAAGCTATTATCATCAAAAAAATTTATTCACGTACGAAAACAAAAGAGGATTCAATGGAGGGTCCAAGTATGTCTTCTTCACCGACAAATTTATGTTCTAAAACTTAAAATGAAGTGGTTGTCGACAAATAAGAAGATGGTAATCATTTTTGTTCCTAATCATTGTATTTTCCAATTCTTCACGTTCTTGAATAATTAGTTTCTCAATCCAATTTTTTTTTATCTGAATCGACTTGTTTGTTCACAATCCCTTTGTGGGTATCCCTTTTTTCTGATTTGAAATTCTTTTAGTTGTTAATATTCATATTAAGAATTTTAATTTAGGGTTTTCATTAAACAATAAAAAATCTATTCTTTTGTTTTTTAGTATTGAATAAAAGAGATAGAGGAATGCAAAGAAGACATACCTGGACCCTCCATTGAATCCATCTTTATGAAGTAGTCAATTTGATTTCAACTATTTTGATCTTAATAATAGTTTTTCCAATCAAATAAAAAAAAAACCATTGAAAAAAAGAAGAGACTGAAGAAAAATTTAAAAATTAAAAAGAGGAGATGAACAGATTTTTTAGTTAAGATTTAGGTTTAAAATTTTTAATTAATTAAATTTTTTAATTAAAAATCTATTTTCATCCCATTTAAAAATCCAAGTTGGCATCTAAAATCTAGTTGGACTGCCACGTAGGATTACTGCTAGAGAGATAACGGAACTTAACGGTAGAGTGATCACTTCGTAACAAAATAGTAACATAAGTGACTAAAACGTAACATTTCAAACATAAGTGACTAAAATGTAACCTGAGGCAAACAAAAGTGACTATTTTTGTAGATTACCAATAATAAATTAAGGGTGTGTTTACTAAACCATTGAAAATTTTCATTTAATTAAAAATGAAAATTTTCAACATTTAAATTTTAAATTGCGCTTAATAATTATATTAATTTTAATTAATATAAAATTTCCATCAAAAATTGTTAAATATAATAAGCAAGTAATAGCTACTTAGCACTTAATGTTGAATTTTATTTTTCAAAATCTTATTTTTGAAATAAATTATTTCCTTATTTTATTAAAACTTAAAACATCCAATTTGTTATCTTTAACTTTTATCTAAAACTATTTAAAATAAAATAAAAATATCATATTAATAAGATAAAAATTATAAAATAATGAATTTTCAAAAATCAAATTTTACTATTATCAAACAAAATAATTATATTTGGTGCTTAAATTTTACTAATATATAAAATAACTTGGTAATATAAGTTTAGCGGTTATAAAATTTAATACTAAAAATATAATACATAATTCTTTACACTTAACTTTTCAGTTTATCAAACACACCTTAAATTTTATTAATAATAATTATAATTGGAAATTTTATTTTTTTTGAAAAATGCTACATTTTTATTCAAAACAGATTAAAACAAAGCCCAATTAAACACAAGTTCATAAAATTGGGCCAAGATACAAACCAAAGACCAGCAACAAAACACGGAGAAGGCTATAAAAGCAACCGACGCCTCAACCAATGAAATTAAAGAAATAACTCTCCTGAAAAGCAACAACAGAAAATTAATATCCCTCGGTAGAAATAACTGTTTCGTTTCAAATATCCTTCAACCCTTTCAACTCCTGCAAAACATTTCCTTTTCCCCCTAAAACAGAAGAAGGGAATCATAGAGCCTCCTACCTTTCGATCCCTGTCTACTTTGATCTCTGGCAAAATTAGGAACTCCATCTCACATACCATCACATTCCTAGTAAAGTGCTTAATGAACCAAACATATAAATGTAATTTTTCAGAATTTTAATTAGTACTTTTTCAATATATCAAACATTATAATGTTACATTTTTAACTATTACATTCTCAATAATCACATTCTATTAAAATATTATTATAGAAATGTATCAAACAACACCTAAAGAGTGATCTTTTCTGAAAATTAGTTTAAGATGAGTTGAGTTTGTATTAAAATTTTCAATTTCAAATTGAGACAGTTTCATATTGAATCCATATTTCTTGAAATATTTATTTAAATGAAATTTTCTTAATTTTATAATTATTTTAATAATTTTATAAAATTTTATTATATGTATTTGGAACATATAAAAAACCAAGAAGAAGGAAGAGAAACGGAAGTCTCAGCCTTGAAATTTCTCTTAGGCATTTAGTTAGTTGAATTTAATATTATGATATGTAGTATTGCATTTTAGAATGAGATCACGGTATTTAAATTCTTAATATTCTATCTATCCTATAATATTATATTCCTAAATAATGTTAAGATATTATAAAATATGGTATAATCTTATTATGGTCTCTTAATCAAAATCTAAAATTTTAAAAAGAATTATCATATCTTTATACTACTTTGAAATTTTATTACATTGATTGTTAAGCACTTTTATTTTATAAAAAGTGTTTGTTGAATGCTATAAGAAAATAATTTTTTGATGTCAAACTAAGCCACAAACTTGATTTTATTTGATTGGGTTTTTTTTTATAAAAGCATTTTATTAATCTTAGTTACTAGGATGTTATACTATATTTCTTTCTCAACTGTAAGTGAATAAATGGATTTATTTTTATAAATTAAAATATATAAAGTAATATTTAAAATAAATAATATTTTAAAAAATCTGTTAAAAATAATATAGAAATTATATATATATTAAAAATTAAATTAAAATATTAAATTAAAATAAAAAATGAAACAATATGCATCGATTATAATAATGATTCATGATAAATACAAAAAGTATTTAAATTAAAATGATTAAATATGAAAGATTTTTACATTAAATTTAATAAACACATTTAATAATGATGATTAAAAATAATTATTGAAATATTATATCGTAAATCTTTTTACTTTTTTAAAAATCCTCTCCTTCGCTTTATAATAAGAATAATGAGGAGGAAGAGGAGGAGGTAAAAAATAAAGTATAGTAAAGTACTTATTTCGCACGGAATAAGCAACTAATTATTTTTTTTTGAAAATAACATAGTATTATATATTGTCATTATCAATTAAAATGATCTTACATATCTCTTCGTTGCTCTCAAGTGCCATTGTCATTCGAATATTTCTTTTTAAGATACTTTTAATTTATTAATGCTAACAATTTTCATTATTTTTTTAGGGGTGCGCGTTTGATCGAATCGAATAAAAAAATTTGAAGTTAATCGAATTGACGAATCTTATTTTATCATCATAACTTGATTTGAATTTTTCTCAAATCAAGTTGAGTGAGGTGAAATTCAAATAAAATCGAATCAAATATATTTGTTTGAGTTAAATTTTTAAAAAAATGATTTTAGGTCCTTGTAATCATTATCACCCACAGTAATCAAATTTACCTACTATAATCAAATTTGTTATTAAGTTTCATCCTCTCATAATTTATTTATTAATCTTTTATATATGAGTTAGCTTCTTTGCTTGCTTAGTTGCTTCAATTATCTTTTGATTTCTATCACTATATATTTTGAAATTAAAAAATATATTAAATGTAAAAATATGATTTTTTAATAAAAGTTATCATAAAGATAAAATGTGAAATTGATACCAACATAAAATTTTAACATGAATATTTTATGGCATCATCAATAATTCAATTTAAACAAAAATTTATAAAGATTCAATATGATTAAAATTTTTAATAATATAAATAGAACAAAATTTAAAATTTAATTTAATAATATAAATAGTAGATATAGATAAAATTATTACTATTTAGGTTTAGGGATTTTCTTTGGGATAATTTTAATTTTTGATTTGGGGTAAAAGGTGAGAAGTAAAAATTTAGGGAGAAAATAAAAAATTTTTGGGTTGAGGGAGTAAAATTTTGGGGGAAAAATATTCAAAAAAAAAATAGGGGGAGGGGGATGGGTTTGGGGTAGAGGGAGGTGGTGTAACAGCCCATTTTTAGTCAAATCAGAACAGTGGTTTCGGAACCACAAATCTGAAGTTAAAATATTTATTTTATTATTTTAATATCTACAGCATGAAAATATGATTTTGTGGAATTTTCGTTAAGAAATTTTATCATTTGAGTGCTTAATTCAGTAAAAAGGACTAAATGCGTAAAGTGTAAAACTTGTGTTCTACTAGCTAAAATGTATTAAATAGTTATGGAACATTAAAGTAAGAGTCCTTAAGTGGTAATTAGACTATTTCAATTGTGGGTGGACATTTTTGGACATTAAATGGATGATATTAATGGTTTTTCATTAAGGTTAATTTGGTAAATTATTATAAAAGGTTAATTAAATTAAACAAAATGTGTATTTTATGATCATCTTCATCAAAAATAGAAAATCAAACCGATTCTCTTGAGAAAAAGAAGGCTAGGGTTCGGCATTTTCATTTCATCAATTAGGTATGCATTTTTAATTAGTTTTTGATGATTTCTATGTTTTTGAGATCGTTGCAACTAGGTCTAGCTAGCCCAGGGACTATTTTGCAAAACTGTCAAAGATCTTGAATGTTTCTATTGATGAATAAATGTGTTTTGGTGTTTAATGATAGATTATGAATGTTTAATGATAGTTATACAAGTTTTGTTTAGTGATGTGAAAATGCAAATTAAGGATTAAATTGTGAAATGTGGAAACTTTGTTGTTAAAATGTGAAATAAATGAGAAATACGAGCTGCTAGAGACTTATTTGTAATTCGGATAGCATAGGTTATGGTTAAATTGCATGAATTTGTGTTTTAATGAAATAAGGACTAAATTGTAAAAGATGTGAAACATTAGGGGCAAATGTGTAAAAATGCCTTAAAGTGAATTTTGGACTAAATTGAATAGAGTGATGATTAAATAAGTTCATTTTGATTACATATAGATCAAGAAAGGTGAAACTTGGATCTAGATCAAGGAAAAAACAAAGTTCTCGACTAATCGACAAATTTAGCCGTTTTTACATCCGAGGTAAGTTCATATGTGATAAATTTTATTATAAATGTATTTTAAATGTTTTGATATTGCATAAACTGTGATTACGAGACTACGAGTATGTTCGAAAATGATTCGACTTTTGAAATCCCGGTTGAACCTTAGGAATAAATTTGGATACTAGTGACATGTTATGGGATTATTGTGATTATGTGATCTGGGTGCTAGTCCTGTACGTCCTACCGATGGCTGAGTATACCGGCATGTGTTGCGGTTACTTGACAACTTGTGTGAGCATTACCGTGTACGTCTTGACCCATAGCTTGTGTGAGCAGACCCATTGATAGCTCTAGTGTGAGCAGTATATGTGATATGAGATTGAGATAGATTCGGCTATACATATGTGGCACTTTGGGTGCAAGTTTCCCATGTATCCGATAGTATTCAGAATGGTTCAACGGGTAAATGAAAGATGTGGTTGTGTATGAGACTGATACGAGATGGTACAGGTATGTACATGAACCGTATAAGCTTAAATCAAAGAAGTTGTGAAGTTCATATATAGAGTATGATTCAAAATGTGAAAGGTTTGTTAGTTAAATGAACTACATGTTGATATGTTCAAATTGATGATTTGTATATTTATGATAAGATTGATTTTATTTCATACGAACTTACTAAGCTATATAGCTTACTTTGCTTAATTTTTCGTGTCTTATAGTGATCTCAAAGCTAGCTCGGACTCGGGAATCGTTGGAGACATTGTCACACTATCCAACTATCAATTTGGTACTTTTGAGCTTAAGTTTTAAGTATATGGCATGTATTGGAACTTTGGTCATATTGGTTATGTGTTGGTAATGAATTTAGCCATTTGAATTGGCTTGTAAATGTACATGTTTTGGTTTGTATATATAGCCATGAGTGATGGTTCATTTTGGGCTAGTTTGATATGTTTGAATCATGTATATATATGTGCCTATATCTTGTGAAATGTGTTGAATGATGGTTGTGTGATGCTTAATGGTAATAGGCCTTATGCGTATCAAATGGTTGATTTGTGGATATTGGTTTGCTTGTGAAATTAGGCTAAATGATGCATATTTGGAAGTGTATATTTAATTAAATTGTATATGTGATTTTGGTCTAAATGGTATGGTATATTTTGTGTCTTGTGTGTATTGAGGTGGTATGGATTATGCATGAATTAAGCTTGAATTGGTTGGTTAAAATGTCATGTTATGCTATATTTTGGTGCCAATTGGGTTGATGTAGGTGTGCACAAATTTGGGTGGCAAATTAGCTTGGTAAATAGCCTAGTTTTGTTCACACATGTAAAGACACGGGTGTGTCTCAACGGTGTGCGATACACGGTCATGTACACGGCCATATGTCCCCTAGTGTGAAAATTAAAAATAAGTTAGTATGCCCCACACGGCCTTACACACAGGCGTGTGACTTGGCCGTGTGGCATAATCAGTATACCTTACAAGTTTGGCATAGCTTTGCACACAGCCTGGCACACAGGCGTGTATGACCATTTTTAGGGTACACGGGTTTGTGTTTTGGCCGTGTGGCCGAAGTAAGAGAGTTACACGAGGTCTGACACGGGCTAGGACAAGACTATGTGCTCCCATTTCGAATGTCCACATGTCCTGTGACACAGGCATGTCTGTTGGCTGTGTGAGACACACTATCGGGTCACACAGACATTGTTTAGAGCCTCGTAGGCTCGTATTAGGGACAAAATGTTTGGTTGTGAATGGAATGTATATTATTTGATTAATTGAATGTGAAATGTATATTTAAAATATAGTATAAGTCCGGTAATGCTCCGTAACCATATTTCGGCGTTGAATATGAGTGAGGGGTGTTACATTTATTGGTATCAGAGCTACGGTTTATTTGATTCTAGAACAACTGTAGCGTTTGTGAGAGTCTAGCTAACATGCCATATATAAACTGTGATAGTGTGATGACTCTTGACAATTTAAAATGTGTTTTTGTATAGTAAATGGATCTCAATCGAGCTATAGCTAACGATGTTGAGAGTAATACGCCAACTCCAGCTCAAGGGATAGTGCCGTCCGAATCTAGAAATGTATTGAGTAGTCACGAAGGAGAGGCTAAAGAAGGCTTTTTCCAAATGATAAATGAATGGTTCATGCAATTTTTTCGGACAAATTCAACTGCTCAACAACCTCCACTCCCACCTAATCCCAAAATAGTTCCCGTAGCTTCTCAAATTATGGAACTTCAACGACTGAATAAGCCGCCAATAGATGAAATCTGAAAGTACGGGGCTGAAGAGTTCAGAGCTACTGTTGATGATGATCCCAAACGAGCTAAATTTTGGCTTGAAAACACTATTCGAGTATTCAATGAGCTTTCGTGCACGTCAGTTGAGTGCTTAAATTATGTCATTTCATTATTGAGGGATACATTGTATTAATAGTGGAATAAATTGGTATCAGTGTAAAATGTGCCATTTCATTATTGAGGGATACATTGTATTAGTAGTGGAATAAATTGGTATCAGTGGTACCGAGAGAAAAAGTGACTTGAGAATTCTTTCAAACTGAGTTTCGAAAGAAATATATACGTTAAAGATTTCTTGATCAAAAGCACAGAAAGTTTCTAGAATTGAAACAGGGCCGAATGACTCTGACTGAGTACGAAAAAGAATTCGTAAGACTAAGTAAGTATGCTCGGGAATATGTTTCTACTGAAAAAATCATGTACAAACGATTTGTTGATGGGTTGAACAAGGATATTAAACTTCTAGTCAGAATTCTAGAATTGAAATAATTTGTTGTCCTAGTTGATAGAGCTTGCAAAGCCGAGGAGCTTAGCAAAAAAAAAGAGAAAAGCAGATTTAGAGGCTAGAGATTCAAGAAAAAGACCAATGAATAAGCCATATCAATCTTTTTCAAAGAAATCCAGAGATTTGTTCACTCGTCCAAATACTTCAATTGGATATTCGAACAAAGATCGTAGAAAACAATACTCCAGTCCTAAAGCTCAAGCTACAACGGTATCGAGTGTTGACAGTGTGAAAAATTATAGACATGAATGTCAGCAATGTGGAAGACGACATCTTGGTGAATGTAGAATGAATAATTGGGCTTGTTTCAAATGTGGTTCACAAGATCACTTTATTCGGGATTGTCCTGAGTTAAATTGGAAAGATAAATCTCAAAATGCAAGATCAAGCAATACAGCTGCTAGAGGGAGGCCACCAAGAAATGCGGGAAATGCAAGTAGTAATCGCGATACTACAAGAGATTACAGTGAGATCTGAGGCCTAGAGCTACTACAAGAGATTACAGTGAGAGCTTATGCTATTCGCGCTCGCGAAGATGCATCATCACCTGATGTTATCACTAGTACATTTTCTCTTTATGACACTAATGTTATTGCATTGATTGATCCTAGATCGACTCATTCGTATGTTTGTGAGAATTTAGTGTCTAATAAGGGTTTTCCTGTTGAGTTTACTGAGTTTGTGATTAAAGTATCGAACACCTTAGGCAAGTATGTTCTAGTCGATAAAGTTTGCAAGAACTGTCCTTTAATGACTTGAGGTTACTATTTTCCAGCTGATTTGATGCTACTACCTTTTGATGAATTTGATGTAATTTTATGAATGGATTGGTTGACGCTGCATGATACTGTTGTGAATTGTAGACGAATGACTATTGAATTGAAATGTTAGAACAATGAAATTCTTCGAATTGAATCAAATGAATCGAATGAATTGCCTGTTGTGATTTCATCAATGTCAGCTCAGAAACGTGTGAGGAAAGGTTGCAAAGCTTACCTTGCGTATGTGCTAAATACAAAGTGTCTGAATCGAAAATTGAATTAGTACTAGTAGTCTGCGAGTTTCCGGATGTGTTTCCAGAAGAATTACCGAGGTTACCACTGATCATAGAGGTTGAATTTGCTATTGAGTTAGTACTAGAAACTTCACCGATATCAATAGTCTGTATAGAATGGCTCTGACAGAACTAAAAGAATTGAAATCTCAGTTGCAAGAGTTAACGGATAGAGGTTTTTCACGACCTATTTTTTCACTCTGTGGTGCGCTAGTATTTTTTGTAAATAAAAAAGACAGGTCATCGAGAAAGTGTATTGACTATCGACAGCTCAACAAGGTTACAATAAAGAAGAAGTATTCATTACCAAGAATAGATGATTTGTTTGACCAGTTGAAAGGGCCAATAGTGTTTTCGAAGAATGATTTGAGATCTGGTTATTATCAGTTGTGAGTGAAAGATGCAAATGTGCCGAAAACTGCATTCAGAACTATAACAGCCCAATTTTAGGCCTAGTCAGAATAGTGGTCTCAGGACCACAAATTCGAAGCCAGAGAAATTAGTTTATTATTATTTTGATATTGTATCATGTTTTCAATAGTGCATGAAAAATTTGGTGAAGTAATTTTAACGTTTGCGAGTCCAATTGCATAAAAGGACTAAATCGCATCAAGTGCAAAAGTCCTAATTTGATAGCTAAAGGTGTCAAATAGCTAGAGAATAAAATTTTGGGGTCTTTAAAGGGCAACTAGACCCTTTTAAAAGAGCTTGGCTGGCCATGAGACAAAGAAGAGTAAATGGTCAAAAAATGTTAGGTAAGTGATAACATATTATGTGATAAAATAATACCCTAGGTGCCTAGCCTTCATCTTTTTTCACCTATTCTTTCTTTTCAACTGAAAATATCAGCCAAGAGAAGAGTTTTGAAGCTTGAAATTTTTAGCAACTTATCATCTCTAGAAGTAAGTGATTTCCATACCCTTTGTTGATGATTTTTGCATTTTTGAGAACCTTGAAGCATAAGCTTTCAAATAAGGGTACTATTTTGCAAAATGATTAAGAGTTTATAGTTTTTCCATGAAAGGATTTGTAATGTTTTCTGAGTTTTTATGGAAGAAAATGAGTCTTGGGTGTCTTTAAACAACTTTTGTGAAATGTATTAGCATGAAAACACCTAAAAGGACCATTTTGCATAAGTTGTAAAATAGATGATAAATGTGCGAAGTAGTGGGAATTTGGAGTTTCTATAAGAGTAGAAAGGGTTCGGCTAGGCTTAAGATGCGAAGAAATTTGATAAAAATCAATTTTCCGGCTTAAGGGTAAAATGATCATTTTATCAAGGTCTAGGAGCAAAATGGTCGTTTTACCAAAGATATAAATTTTCAATTGCCTAATTTTAATTAGTGACTAAATAAGTACACTTTTCTATTATAGATCAAGAAATACCGAATCTAAATCTAGACCGAGGGAAAGTCAAGCAAATCGACTAAACCGACTAGTCACCACATTTTGTAATTCGAGGTATGTTTTATGTTAAATAATACAATTACATTGATAATATATGTGTTTGAATTGTATTGAAATTTTTATAGCATAAATTGCTTGATTGTGGAAATGAGGAAATGTGATGAAAATAGAGATAGCAGAATCCCCGAACGAACCTTAGAAAATAAATCGAATATTCATGCCATGACGTTTGGGGTCAATTGTGTGAGCTAGTGTAAGACATGTCTGGGACATGAATCGACCACATTAAGAGAGCCAGTGTAAGACCATGTCTGGGACATGGCATCGGCATTGAGACGAGTGCTAGTATAAGACATGTTTGGGACATGCATCAGCCTCGAAACGTAAGCCAGTGTAAGACATGTCTGGGACATGCATTGGCTATGAGATGTGACAGTGCAAGACCATGTCTGGGACATGGCATCGGCATAGATATGCTCTTGCACTGACATATATATGCTAGAACTTGTGTAAGACCATGTTTGGGACATGGCATCGGCACCTGACCCTATATTTGAGGCTAAATAAGTATCCGATAATGTTCCAAATGGTTCAATGGTGAGAGTATGATTTCAAGTTAACAAGGAAAGCATAACCGTGTTGTGAGTGGTACAGGTACCTATATGGTATGTATGAAATGTGAGCTCAATATATGCTATATGAGGTGTATTGAATATTGATGAGTGAGTTTTGCTTATGCCACTTGTGTATTATGATACTTGTTGATGAATGGTAAAGTTATGTTGTATATTTATTTATGTGCAACTTACTAAGCTTTATGCTTACTCCCTCTCCTTTTTCATTTTCTTATAGTGCCGCCTATCTAGCTCAAGGATCAACGGAAGTCAGAGATATCGATCACACTATCAATCAAAGAATTCGGTATAGTTTGATTTATATTTTTGAATATGACATGTATAGGGCTTAGACTTTACTATTTTTGTGTCATTGAGAACTGGCCAAATGTGTTGGCTTGGGTTGGAAACCCTTTATTTTGTATTAAGCCTTGAATGACGGCAAATATTCATTTTGATATATGCAAATGAAGTTACTCTCATGAATGAGTAATTGCTTAATTGATATGTAGTCTATTGTGGCTGATTGGTTTAAATAAGTCATTCTTGTATTGGTTTGGTTGCTTTTGTGTAGGTTGTGTAAATAAGGGTGGCAAAGAGGCTTCGTAAATAGCCCTATATCATCTACACGAGTAGACACACGGGCGTGTGTCTAAGCCGTGTGTGACGCATGGTCTACCCTATGGGCGTGTGGTCCAGCCATGTGTCTCCTGCACGTAAAAATTTCAAGTCAGTATGCATGATAATAAACACACAGGTAGAGACACAGCTGTGTGAGGGACACAGCCTAGCACACGGGCGTGTGCCTTGGCCGTGTGAGATTTTGGGATGCTGACTTCAGAAACAGAATGTCCAAGTTTTTACACACGGGCTAAGACACGGGCGTGTCATGGCTGTGTGAAGGACATGGGCCAGGGACACGGGAGTGTGCCAGACCGTATGAAAACCCTTGTAGGTGTGCATTTAGAATTAATTCCACACAGGTGGAGGATACGGGCGTGTCCCTGTATTGCTTATGCCCTGTGAGTCACACGGGCCAATAGCCCAATCATGTCGAATTGGTCACACGAGCATGTTGCCCTTCCACACGGGCGTGTACCCTGTTTCAAAGAAAAAATTTCTATAGATGGCTCAAGGACCCGGGTTGAGCCCGAATAGTATCAAATGGTTGATTTGGGACTCGTAGGCCTATAATAAGAAGTTTAAAATAGAAATTGAAAAAGTTTTAAATTGAGTCGAGTTTGGTGATTCGAAAATGTATGAAAGCTTGAGTTTAAAGTTAGGTAATGCCTCGTATCCCGTCCCGACGAAGGGTACAAGTGTGGGGTGTTACATTTAGTGGTATCAGAGTTATGGTTTGGTCAGTTCTAGGACTAACCTAGCGAGAGTATGAGTCTAGCTATACATGCCATAACTATATATTGATAGTGTGACGACTTTTGACAATTATAAACTGTATTTTTTTATATAGTAAATGGATCCTGATAGAGCCACAGCGGATGATGTGGAAAGTAACGCACCGGCTCCCGCCGAAGGGACCCCGCCAGTTGAGAGTGAGCCTGTGACTATGGGCCAAGGAGGAGGGCTAGAGAAGCCTATCTCTGAATGATGGATGCTTGATATAAGGAGTTCGCTCGTGCGAATCCGAACACTCCATCTCCTCTACCTCCTCTGATTCCTCAATATGCCCCGGTAGCTCCGCAAGGCACGAACTTGATTAAGAGAGAGAAGCCTCCGGTAGATAAGATTCGGAAGCAAGGGGTGAGGAATTTAGCGCTAACATAGATGAAGACCCAGAGAAAGTAGAGTTTTAGCTAGAAAATACCATTAGGGTATCTGATGAACTGTCATGCACGCCTGAGGAGTGCATGAAGTGTGCAGTATCGCTCTTGAGAGATTCGACCTACCAGTGGTGGAACACTCTCATGTCTGTGGTACCGAGAGAGAGAGAGTAACTTAGGAATTCTTCTAGGAAGAGTTTCGAAAGAAGTATATTAGACAGAGGTTCATAGTCCAGAAAAGGAAGGAATTTCTAGAGTCAAGGCATTGTAGTAAGACTGTGATGGGAGTATGAACGTGAATTTGTGAAACTCAGCATGTATGCGCTAGAGTGCATATCCACTGAAGCTACCATGTGTAAAAGGTTTGAGGATGGTCTAAATGAGGATATCCGAGTATTTGTTGGCATTTTAGAGCTAAGAGAATTTGTGGTGCTCGTTGAGAGAGCATGTAAGACAGAACGTTAAAGAGAGGAGAAAGGGGGCTACTGAGTCATGGGATTCAAGAAAAAGACAGATGAGGAAATCGCATCAGTCCTTATCTAAGAAGTCTATGGAGTTCTCTACCCGATCAAATACTTTGGTGGGGTTTTTGAATAGAAACAAGAACCAGCAGAACACAACTTCTAGAGCCCAGACCACTTTTATCGCGAGCATCGGTAGTGCTCGACCGAATAGGCCAGAATGTTCATAATGTAGTAGGCGTCACTTCCGCGAGTGCTGGGGGAATTAAAGGGGTTGTTTTAAGTATGGATCATTAGGACATTTCATCTGAAACTATCCTGAAATAGAAAAGAGAGAGAAAAAGCAAGAAGCGAAGGCAAATAGTGCTCCTTTGAGGGGTAGCCACAAAAGAACCTCGGAAGCGGGGCTGCTAGTAGAAGTGTACCAATAGATGCCGTAGTGAGGTCCGAGGGCAAAGCGCCTGCAAGGATTTACGCTATTCGTGCCCGTGAAGAGGAAAAATCTCCCAATGTGATCACGGGTACCTTTTCTATCCATGTTGTTGCTTTAATTGGCCCAGGGTCTACCTACTCTTATATTTGTATGGAATTGGTACCTCATATGAAAATGATAGTAGATTCCATTGAGTTTATGGTAAAAGTGTCCAACACTTTAGGCAGACGTGTGCTAGTGGACCAAGTATGTAGAAATTGTCCTTTGACAATTAGAGATCATTGTTTTCCGACCAACTTGATGTTGTTGCCATTTAATGAATTCGATGTAATCCTTGGGATGGATTGGTTGACTTCTCATAGTGTTGTAGTGGACTGTGGGAGAAAAGTTATTGAACTGAAATGTGAAGACGGGAATATTCTTTGGGTTGGGCCAGATGAATCGAATAATTTGCCCATGATAATATCGTTGTTGATTGATGAGAAATATTTGAGAAAAGGATATGAAGCTTACCTAGCTTTGCTGTTGAACACTCAAGTGTCTGAGTTGAAGATTGAATCGGTACCAGTGGTTTATAAGTTTACAGATGTGTTTCTGGAAGAATTACCCCGATTACCTCCAGTAAGAAAAGTTGAGTTTGGAATCGAGTTGGTCCCCGGTATGGCACCCATCTCGATTGCTCTGTATAGGATGGCTTCTACGGAGTTAAAGGAGTTAAAAGCTCAACTACAAGAGTTAACTGACAAGGGCTTTACGAAACCTAACTTTTCCCCGTGGGGTGCTCTGGTGCTCTTTGTCAGAAAGAAAGATGGGTCAATGAGGTTATGTATCGACTATAGACAGCTCAATAAGGTAACAGTGAAGAACAAGTGTCCTTTTCCAAATATCGATTACTTGTTTGATTAGTTAAAGGGAGCCACTGTATTTTCCAAGATTGACTTGTGGTCAGGATACTACCAATTAAGGGTGAAAGAGCAAGATGTACTGAAGATTCTGTTTCATACAAGATAAGGGCATTATGAGTTCCTTGTCATGCCTTTTGGTTTGACTAATGCCCCGGCGGTGTTTATGGATTTGATGAACCGTATTTTTTGGCTGTATTTGGATAAATTCATGGTGGTCTTTATCGACGACATACTGATTTACTCGCATGATGAGATTGAGCACGCGAAGCATTTGAGGACTGTATTACAGACCCTGAGAGACAAACAATTATATGCCAAGTTTAGTAAGAGCGAATTCTGGCTTAAGGAGGTTGGATTTCTAGGACACATTGTGTTGGGTGACGGGATTAGAGTTGACCCAAACAAAATCTCGGCTATTGTTTAATGGAAACCACCGAAGAATATGAGAGAGGTCCGAAGCATTTTGGGTTTGGTCGGATACCATAGGCGGTTTGTAAATAGATTCTCTATGATAGCTACCCCAATGACAAGACTGCTGCAAAAATATGTCAAGTTCAAATGGACAAAAAAGTGCCAACAAAATTTTGAGCAATTAAAGGCTTTGATGACCGAAGCCCCAGTGTTAGTGCAACTGGAGTTGGGTAAGGAATTTGTGATATATAGTGACGCCTCCTTGAATGGTTTGGGGTGTGTGCTCATGCAAGAAGGCAAGGTTATAGCCTATGCCTCAGGACAGCTAAAGCTACACGAGAGAAATTACTCGATCCACGACTTGGAACTAACAGTTATAGTGTTCACATTAAAGATTTGGAGACACCATTTGTATGGTGAGAAATGCTAAGTATTCACCGATCACAAAAGTCTCAAGTATTTGATGACTCAAAAGGAGTTGAATCTGTGGCAATGAAGGTGGCTAGAGCTGATAAAGGATTACGAGTTGGTGATTGACTATCACCCGGTCAAGGAGAACATGGTCGCTGATGCCTTAAGTAGAAAATCATTATTTCCGTTGAGAGCAATGGATGCCCAACTGACTTTATTGGATGATGGTTCGGTCCTAGCAGAGTTGAAAGCTGGACCGAAATTTCTATAAGAGATCCGTGAAGCTCAAAAAGATGATAAGGAGTTGCAACCTAAGATGACTTAGTGTGAGACAGAATATGAATCCGAGTTTGGTATTGGTGTTGATGGATGTTTATTGTTCAAAAATAGAGTTTGTGTACCCAAGGGCAATGAACTTATTCAGAAGATTCTACGAGAGGCACATAGTGGTTGTTTGTCCGTCCATCTGGGCAGTGTAAAAATATACAATGACCTGAAGAAAATGTATTGGTGGTCAGAGATGAAAAGAGATATTTTAGAGTTCGTTTCGAAATGTCTTATATGTCAGCAAGTGAAGGCTGAACACCAAGTACCTTCAAGTCTACTTCAGCCTATAATGGTTCTAGAGTGGAAGTGGGATCGTATTACCATGGATTTTGTGATGAGTTTGCCGGTAACCCCGAAGAAAAAAGATGTTGTTTGGGATGTTGTGGATAGACTAACAAAGTCGGCACATTTTATACCAGTGCGTATTGACTACTTCTTTGAGAGATTGACTAACTTGTACATTTCTGAGATTGTGAGACTACATGGGTGCCCATGTCAATACCTCAAGGTTTTAGAAAAAGCTACAATAAGCATTGGAAACAAATTTGAGTTTTAGCACGGCATTTCACCTACAAACCGACAACCAGTTGGAAAGAGTGATTTAGATTTTAGAAGACATGTTGCAGTGTTGCGTTCTTGAATTTCAAGGTAGTTGGGAAATGGACTTGCCATTGGTTGAATTCACCTACAACTATAGCTATCAGTCAAGTTTGAAGATGGGCCTTATGAGGCTTTGTATGGGAAAAAGTGTCAAACGCCCTTATATTGGATCGAGATCAGAGAGGGTCAGATTCACGGGGTCAAATTAGTCAAAGAGACTGAAGAGAAAGTTAAAGTGATTCGCAACTGTTTGAAGTCTGCCTCGGATAGGTAGAAATCCTATGCAGATTTGAAACGGAAAGAGATTGAATTCCAAGTCAGTGATCGAATGTTTTTAAAAGTATCCCCGTGGAAGAAAGTACTCAGATTTGGTAGAAGAGGCAAGTTGAGTCTTCGTTTCATAGGACCCTATGAGGTTACCAAGAGTGTAAGGCCAGTTGGCTATTGATGGCTTTGCCACCAGAATTGGAAAAGATTCATGATTTATTTTATGTGTCCATGCTACGCCGATATAGATCAAACCCTTCGCATGTGATTGCGCATATAGAGGTTGAGATTCTTTCGGACATGACTTATGGCGAAGAGCCGGTCAAGATATTGGCTCGGGAAGTCAAACAGTTAAGAAATAAGAGTATTGCACTCGTGAAAGTTTTATGGCATAGACATGGAGTCGAGGAAGCCACATGGGAACCCGAGGAGACTATGAGAGATCAATACCCTAGCTTTTTCGCTGGTAAGATTTTCAGAGACAAAAATCCCTAAGAGAGAGAATTGTAACAGCCCGATTTTGGGCCTAGTCGGAATAGTGGTCTCGGGACCACAAATCTGAAGTCAGATAAATTATTTTATTATTATTTTGATATTATAGCATTTTTTAATAGTGCATGAAAATTTGGTGAAAGTAATTTTAACGTTTGCGAGTTCAATTAGGTAAAAGGACTAAATTGCATAAAGTGCAAAAGCCCTAATTTGATAGCTAAAGGTGTCAAATAGCTAGAGAATAAAATTTTGGGGTCTTTAAAGGGAAAATAGACCCTTTTAAAAGAGCTTGGCTAGCCAGGAGACAAAGAAGAGTAAATGGTCAAAATGTTAGGTAAGTGATAACATATTATGTGATAAAATAATACCCTAAGTGCCTAGCCTTCATCTTTTTTCACCTATTCTTTCTTCTCAACCAAAAATATCAGCCAAGAGAAGAGTTTTGAAGCTTGAAATTTTCAGCAACTTATCATCTCTAGAAGTAAGTGATTTCCATACCCTTTGTTGATGATTTTTGCATTTTTGAGACCCTTGAAGCATAAGCTTTCAAATGAAGGTACTATTTTGCAAAATGATTAAGAGTTTAGGGTTTTTCCATGAAAGGATTTGTAACGTTTGCTGAGATTTTATGGAAGAAAATGAGTCTTGGGTGTCTTATAAACAACTTTTGTGAAAGGTGTTAACATGAAAACACCTAAAATGACCATTTTGCATAAGTTGTAAAATAGATGATAAATGTGTGAAGTAGTGGGAATTTGGAGTTGCTATAAGAGTAGAAAGGGTTCAGCTAGGCCTAAGATGCGAAGAAATTCGATAAAAATTGATTTTCGGGCTTAAGGGTAAAATGGTCATTTTGTCAAGGTCTAGGGGCAAAATGGTCGTTTTACCAAAGATATGAATTTTTGATTTCCTAATTTTAATTAGTGACTAAATAAGTACATTTTGCTATTATAGATTAAGAAATACTTAATCCAAACCTAGACCGGGGGAAAGCCAAGCAAATCGGCTAAATCGACTAGTCGTCACATTTTGTAATTCGAGGTATGTTGTATGTAAATAATACAATTACGTTTATAATATATGTGTTTGAATTGTATTGAAATTTTTACAGCGTAAATTGCTTAATTGTGGAAATGAAGAAATGTGATGAGAATAGAGATAGTAGAATTCCCGAACGAACCTTAGGAAATAAATCAGATATTCATGCCATTACGTTTGGGGTCACTTGTGTGAGCTAGTGTAAGACATGTCTGGGACATGCATCGGCTATGAGATGTGTCAGTGCAAGACCATGTCTGGGACATGGCATCGGCACAGATATGCTAGAACTTGTGTAAGACCATGTCTAGGACATGGCATCAGCACCTGACCCTATGTTTGAGTTGAAAATAACTATTCGCTTTGAGAGCAATGAATATGAGACTGACTTTGTCTGATAATGGTTCGATTTTAGTAGAGATGAAAGCTAAACCGGTTTTTCTTCAACAAATTTGTGAAGCTCAAAAGTGTGATAATGACTTGCAAGCTAAAAGAGTGCAATGTGAGTCGAATAGTGATCCAGACTATCAGATCAGAGTCATTAATTGTAACACCCTTACCCGCTACGTCATAGGAACAGATACAAGGTATTACCGTAACATAACACATACCATTAAACATAACCGAGATATAAATATGTCATCCAATTTGATAGTGCATCGATAACATATGTCTTGAACAATATTAGCCAACTTTAATGGCTTGTACAAAGTAGTGGTCGAGTAATCAGTAACTAATATTTTAAACCTAGACAAATATGACACGTAACAAAATAATTAAGCCTAGTATACATGCCATAATTCAAAACGTTTAGTTCAAATACCCTAAAGTATGATAGTGCGGTAGATCTTCACGATCCTTAACTCCTTAGTACAGTTTTTTCTAATTTTTTCTATAATTCAAAACTCAAATTCAAATCCGTAAAATTTCCTAAATCTAGACTCATAAAGCTTTTTCTAATTTTTTCTATAATTTTGGTTCACCGATTAGTACAGCTTTATTAGTTAAAGTTTCCCTGTTACACGTTTCGATCGATCGACCTCTGTTCACTACTAATTGAATTTCCTCAGACACAATTCAAAAACCCTCAAGTCTATTTCATTTAAAACTAGTCTCAATAAGGAATTTAGGCATGTAAACTATATTTCTTAATTTTCTTTGTACGATTTTTAATGATTTTTCAAAGTTGGAACAGGGATCACGTATTCATCCCGAGCAAGTCACATACAATTGTAAATATCTCAAAATATAGAATTCCTTTGCTTGCTCTGTTTCTTTTATATGAATGTAGACTCATTAAACTTTAATTTCACATCTCATTCAACCTCTAATTATATTCCTCCTATTTTTGGTGATTTTTCAAAATCACGCCACTGCTACCATCTAAAAACAGCTTTTAATGCTAATTTCACTCTTTCACACATTCTTTATGCTAACCTCATTTTACCTTATATATGTATATACCACAAATCATTTTCACCACATTTCATTCACCATAAGTGTAGGTCCAAACCACAATATCACCACAAAACCATCCCGTTGAACAATTTGGATCAATCCTCGATATTTAATGGTTTCAAAGACACACCCACCATCATACTTCGCTTAGTTCGGCTCTCTTGTACACATGGTGAACACTTAGTACCACTCATGCGACCTAACCGATTTGTCTCGTAGCTCTCTTGTCTACATGGTGTCCTTCACTTGGAATCACGCATGCGACCTAGCTACATTTATCTTTCACGTAGCTCTCTTGTCTACATGGTGTCCTTCACTTGGAATCACGCATGTGACCTAGCTACTACTGAGGTGTCTCGTAGCTTTCTTGTACACATGATGTGCACTCAAGATCATACATGTGACCTAGCTACGCCCTCTATTTCATTCGATCTCTCCAATGTTCAACCGGATCTCTCTCTATATTTATTTCCATTCTTCCAATAGTCGATTTATATTTTAACATCAGCTAGTATATTTATATAATAGGCTGAAATATAAGAATGTACATGAAATTATTGTAATATTTACATACAAACTTACCTTGGTGCAAAATGTGGAAATTTTGCAATTTAGTCCAAAACTTTTCCTTCCCCGCTCGAGATCAATTCGCGCCTTTCTTGATCTATAATAACACATTTAGCTCATTTAATACTCATACTATTTATTTCAATCCAAAAATCACATCATGGAAAAATTACATTTTGCCCCTAACTTTTACAAAATTACAATTTTGCCCCTAGGCTCGGAATTTAATTTCAGCCCTTATTCTTATGTTTTATGATATGCTGAACATTTTCTCTTCTACAACAACATCAAATTCTCACTCTATCATATAGTTATGAACAATAGGTATTTTTACCGATTATGCTGCTTTTACTCGCTTTCACTTAAAACCGAGTAGCACAAGTTATTTAACATAATTTAAAACCTCATATTCTATCATAAAACATCAAAATACACAAATTTCACCTGTGGGTATTTTTCCAAATATGAACCCTAGGTTAAATTATTACTAGCATAAGCTTAATCGAGCTTCCGGATTCCAAAACGTAAAGAACATTAAAAGCGGGCTTGGAATCACTTACTATGGAGCTTGAAAATTGAAGAAACCCTAGCTATGGAGAGAGGGAGAATTCGCAGCAACTAAGGAGGATGATGATCAATTTTGTGTTATTTTTCCCATTTTATTTCATTTAATATCCAAATGACCAAAATGCCCTCCTTACTAAACTTTCAAAATTCCTTCCATGTCCTAATTTTGTCCATGAACTTAAAATTGGTCAAATTTCTATTTAAGACCTCCTAATTAATATTCCAAAACAATTTCATACTAAAACTTCCGGATGCAAATTTTGCAACTTATTCGATTTAGTCCCTACTTTCAATTTAAGCACTTTAGGCATAGAATTTCATCACGAAATTTTCACACAATCATGCAATCATATCATAAACCCCAAAATAATTATAAAACAATTATTTCTATCTCGGATTTGTGGTCACGAAACCACTATTCCGATTAGGCCCTAATTCGGGTTGTCACAATTCTCCCCCTTTTGAGATTTTCGTCCCGAAAATCTTACCCAGAAAGAGGTTTGGGTATCGCTTCCTCATAGCTTCCTCGGTTCCCACGTAGCCTCTTCTATCCCATGTCTGTGCCACAATACTTTCACTAAAGCTATACTTTTATTTCTTAACTGTTTAACCTCTCGAGCCAAAATCTTTATTGGTTCCTCCTCATAGGTCATATCCGATCGAATCTCAATTTCTGTTGGGGAAATCACATGTGAAGGGTCAGAACGATAACGTCACAACATTGATACATGAAACACGTTATGAATTCTTTCTAACTCTACCGGTAAGGCCAACCGATATGCCACTGGTCCAATTCTCTCAGTAATCTCGTACGGCCCAATAAAACGCGGACTCAACTTGTCTTTTCGACTAAATCTCATAATCTTTTTCCATGGTGACACCTTCAAGAACACTTTATCACCCACCGAAATTCAATCTCTTTTCTTTTAAATCAGCATATGACTTTTGTCGATCCAAGCGACTTTCAAGCAATCCCAATTACTTTTATTTTCTCTTGGTTTCTTTAACTAGATCAACTCCATGAATCTGCTTCTCACTAAGCTCGGTCCAATATAAAGGAGTCCGACACTTACGACCATACAAGGCTTCAGACGGTGCCATTTGTATACTTGATTGATAACTGTTATTGTAGGCAAACTCAATCAAAGATAGATATTTCTCCCAACTACCTCCAAATTCTAAAACACAAAGATCTAAGCATATCTTCGAGTACCGGATTACTCTTTCCGTTTGACCATCTGTTTGTGGATGAAATGCGGTACTAAAGTTCAATTTTGTACCCAAAGCTTCTTGTAACTTTTTCCAAAATCTCGAGGTAAATCTTGGATCTCTATCGATATTATAGACATAGGTACTCGTGCAACTTCACAATTTCAAAGAATATATAATTCGCTAATTTATCAAGTGAGTAATCGGTATGCGTCTTGGTATAAAGTGGGCTGACTTTGTTAATCTATCAACCACTACCCAAACAAAGATCCTTCTTTTAGGAGTTAAAGGCAAACCGGTTACAAAATCCATGGTAATCTTGTCCCATTTCCACTCGTGCACCATTACCGGTTGAAGTAATCCTAAAGGCACTTGATGTTCAAATTTTTACTTGTTGATGATCAAACACTTGGTTACAAATTCGAAATGTCCTTTTCATACCGCCACCAATACGACTTCTTTAAATCATTATACATTTTTGTGCTACCAGGATGAACTGATAAATAGCCATTGTGCGCCTCATGTAATATTTTCTGAATCAATTTATCGTTTTTCGGCACACATATCCTGTCTCGAAACATCAAACAGTCATCTGGTCCAACTCGAAAATCTGAGTTGTAACCTGATTCACATTGAGTTCTCTTGATCCGCAACTCACTATCATTCTTTTGAGCATCACAAATCAACTGGAGAAATAACGGTTTAGCTCTCATCTCTGCTAAGATTGACCCATCATCAGACAATGCTAACCCCGTGTTCATGGCTCTCAAAGTAAAAAGAAATTTTCTGCTCAAGGCGTCAGCAACTACATTTGCTTTTCCCGGATGATAATCAATCACTAGATCATAATCCTTTAATAATTCAAGCCATCTTCGCCGCAGATTCGGATCCTTTGATTCATCAAGTACTTCAAACTTTTGTGATCGGTAAAATTTGGCATTTTCACCGCACAAATAATGTCGCCAAATCTTCAAGGCAAAAACAACAACGGCCGGCCCAAATCATGTGTAGGATAGTTCTTCTCATGCGGTTTTAACTGTCTCAAGCATAAGCTACCACTTTACCCTCTTGCATCAACACACATCCAAGGCACATCAATGATGCATCACTATAAATTACGAACTCCTTTCCGACTCGAGCTGTACTAAAATTGGTGCTTCAGTCAATCGTGCTTTCAACTTTTCAAAACTTTGTTGACATTTATCAGTCCATTCGAACTTAACATTCTTTTGCAACAACTTAGTCATAGGAGAGGCAATCATCGAAAATCCTTCAACAAAACATCTATAATACCCGGCTAAGCCTAAAAAGCTTCTAACCTCGGATACATTCCTTCAACAAAACATCTATAATACCCGGCTAAGCCTAAAAAGCTTCTAACCTCGGATACATTCTTGGGCGGTTTCCAATCAACGATCGCAGAAATCTTGCTTGGATCCACCAATACCATCACCGAGACTATATGCCCCAAAAATCGACTTCACGAAGCCGAACTCACATTTACTAAACTTGGCAAGCAGCTTTTTTCTCTCAAGATCTGCAATATAGTTCTCAAGTGTTCGGCATGTTCAGACTCATCTCGAGAATAAATTAAAATGTCATCTATAAACACTACTACAAACTTATCCAAATATGGCCTCAAGATCCGATTCATTAAGTCCATAAATATAGTGGAGCATTTGTTAAGCGAAAGGCATCACAAGAAACTCATAATGTCCATACCTTGTCCTAAAGGCGGTTTTCGCACATCGACTCCTTAACTCTCAATTTGGTAGTAACCGGACCTCAAATCAATCTTTGAAAACACTGTGGCCCCCTTTAACCGATCGAATAAATCATCAATCCTCGGCAATGGGTACTTGTTCTTTATAGTCACCTTATTGTCGACGGTAATCAATGCAAAGTCTCATTGAACCATCCTTCTTCTTCTGAATAATACAGAGCACCCCCAGGGAGAGAAACTCGGTCTCACAAATCCCTTGTCTATTAACTCCTCGCAATCGAGCCTTCAATTCTTTTAATTCAGTTAGAGCCATTCTATATGGAGCAATCGAGATCGGTGCGATGCAAGCAACAAATCAATGGCAAAATCTATCTCTCGTTCGGAGGCAACCCAAGCAATTCCTCCGAAATACATCTAGAAACTCACAGACTATCGATCGATTCAAATTTCATTGAGGCAACTCAATATTCATTATATAAGCGGATAAGCTTCACACCCTTTTCTCATGTATTTACAGCAGACATGTGCGAAATCACCATAGGCAATTTCTTTGATTCATCTGTTTCAACCTCTGAATTTCTCCATTTTCACATTTCAACTCTAGTGTCTTTTGTTTACAATCTACCTTAGCATCATACAATGTTAACCACCATTCCCAAGATAACGTCAAACTCACCAAATGGTAACAAACATCAAGTTGGCCGGAAAATGTGACCTTGAATCATTAATGGGCAATTCTTGCAAACCTTGTCAACTAGCACATATTGGCCTAAGGGTTCGACACTTTAATCGTACTCAAGAAATTCAACAGCAACTTTTTATTGGATACTAAATTCATGCAAATATAGGAATGAGTGGACCCGGATCAATCAATGCAATAACAATAGTATCATAGAGAGAAAATGTACCAAGAATGACATCGGAGATGATGCATCTTCTCGCACGATAGCATAAGCTCTAGCAGTGCTCTAGCTTCGATCTTGCCGTTAAATCTTTCATCACAGTTTACTACTAGTCCCACCTCCAAGATTTCTCGGTGGTCTACCTCTACTAGCGGTGGTATTCGCCTAGCACTCAAATCTTTCTTCTTTAACTTTCTCCGGACAATCTCTAATAAAATGCTCATGAGAACCGCACTGAAACAAGCTCGCTCGGTCCCCAACACTCACCATAATGTTGCTCGCCACATTGTCGACACTCGGGCTTTCTAGGTCGCACATTACCCACACTTGCCATCAAGTAGCTTGAGCTTTAGACCTCGAATATGCTCTACCACGATCTCTGTGTGAATCCCTAATTGAAACTGCATTCGAGGGTTTGTCTCTTTGGACCTCTTTGTTTGAGATTGAAATGGCTTGCTTATCTGTCTTTTTCGACATCTCGGCCTCAATAGCGACTTTTCTTCTTTCTTTGTTCAATTTTTCGACTTTAAGAGCTCGATCAACCAATACTACAAATTCTTTCAACTCTAAAATTCCTACAAGCACTTTAATGTCCTCATTCAGCCCATCTTCAAATCTTCTACACATAATGGCCTCGGTGGACACACATTCTCAGGCATACTTGCTGAGTCTTACAAATTCGCGTTCATACTCGCTACGCACATTTTCCCTGCTTCAATTCAAGGAACTTCTTCCGTTTTGATCAATAAATCGCGACTTATGTATTTCTTTCTAAATTCTTCCCGAAGAAATCCCAAGTAACTTTTTCTTTTGGCACCATCGCAACCAAAGTCTTCCACCAGGTGGTAAGTCAATCTCTCAAAAGTGATACAAGACACTTTAAGCATTCCTCGGTGTACATGAGAGCTCATCAAATACACGGTAGAATTTTCAAGCCGTAATTCCGCTTTCTCGGATCATCATCGACCTTTGCTCTAAACTCTTGCCCCTTGTTTTCTAATCTTGTCAACCGGAGGCTTGTTCATTCTTACCAAATCTATACCTTGAGCAGCTCAGAATCGTCCGAGGTATAGGAGGCGGTGGAGGAGGTTGAGCATTTGGATTTGCTCGAATAAATTCAAGATACCAATTGTTCATCATTTGGAGAAAGGCATCCCGAGCCTCATCTCCTTGTCTCAATGTTTCAGGTCTACTTTCCACAGCGCGGTCCCTTGTAACGGGAGCCGGCGCATTACTAGCAAAGATCATCACCGCAGCTTCCTTCAGATCCATTACTATATTAAAACAAAACACGCTTTAGAATAATCGAGTCACCACACTATCACAATATTTTTATGGCATGTATAGCTAGACTTTTACACACACTTTATTAGTCCGAGAACCGACTAAACCATAGCTCGATACCACTAAATGTAACACCCTTACCCGCTACCGTCATAGGAACAGATACAAGGTATTACCGTAACATAACACATACCATTAAACATAACCGAGATATAAATATGTCATCCAATTTGATAGTGCATCGTATAACATATGTCTTGAACAATATTAGCCAACTTTAATGGCTTGTACAAAGTAGCTGGTCGAGTATCAGTAACTAATATTTTAAACCTAGACAAATATGACACGTAACAAAATAATTAAGCCTACTATACATGCCATAATTCAAAACGTTTAGTTCAAATACCCTAAAGTATGATAGTGCGGTAGATCTTCACGATCCTTAACTCCCGAGCAAGCCAAGGACACTATAAGACAAAAGAGAGAAACAAAGTAAGCTTATAGCTTAGTAAGTAAGTATGTAAATACTAATTAAAAAATCTAACATGTTTACACAACAATTCAAGTATATCTACTTTAACTTCACTATTCATTCCACTTTGATTAAGCTGTCTCTGCTGCGTCATATTCACTAAATAAATCATAACTCGAGTTAAAAAACTCGAAATTCAAATCCGTAAAATTTCCCTGAATCTAGACTCATAAAGCTTTTTTCTAATTTTTTTCTATAATTTTTGGTTCAGCCGATTAGTACAGTTTATTAGTTAAATTTTCCCCTGTTACACAGCTCGACATATCTGACCTCTGTTCACTACGAATTAAATTTCTCTCAGTACACAATTCAAAAAACCCTGAAGTCTATTTCATTTAAAACTAGTCTCAATAAGGAATTTAGGCATGTAAACTATATTTCTTAATTTGCTTTGTACAATTTTTAATGATTTTTCAAAGTTGGAACAGAGGATCACGTATTCATCCTGAGCAAGTCACATACAATTGTAAATATCTCAAAATATAGAATTCCTCTGCTTGCTCTGTTTCTTTTATATGAATGTAGACTCATTAAACTTTAATTTCACATCTCATTCAACCTCTAATTATATTCCTCCTATTTTTGGTGATTTTTTCAAAATCACGTCACTGCTACCATCTAAAAACAGTTTTAATGCTAATTTCACTCTTTCACACATTCTTTATGCTAACCTCATTTTACCTTATATATGTATATACCACAAATCATTTTCACCACATTTCATTCACCATAAGTGTAGGTCCAAACCACAATATCACCACAAAACCATCCCGTTGAACAATTCGGATCAATCCTCGATATTTAATGGTTTCAAAGACACACCCCACCATCATACTTCGTTTAGTTCGGCTCTCTTGTACACATGGTGAACACTTAGTACCACTCATGCGACCTAACCGATTTGTCTCAGTAGCTCTCTTGTCTACATGGTGTCCTTCACTTGGAATCACGCATGCACCTAGCTACATTTATCTTTCACGTAGCTCTCTTGTCTACATGGTGTCCTTCACTTAGAATCACGCATGTGACCTAGCTACTACAGGTGTCTCAGTAGCTTTCTTGTACACATGATGTGCACTCAAGATCATACATGTGACCTAGCTACGCCCTCTATTTCATTCGATCTCTCCGAATGTTCAACCGGATCTCTCTCTATATTTATTTCCATTCTTCCAATAGTCGATTTATATTTTAACATCAGCTAGTATATTTATATAATAGGCTGAAATATAAGAATGTACATGAAATTATTGTAATATTTACATACAAACTTACCTTGGTGCAAAATGTGGAAATTTTGCAATTTAGTCCAAAACTTTTTCCTTCCCCGCTCGAGATCAATTCGCGTCTTTCTTGATCTATAATAACACATTTAGCTCATTTAATACTCATACTATTTATTTCAATCCAAAAATCACATCATGGAAAAATTACATTTTGCCCCTAACTTTTACAAAATTACAATTTTGCCCCTAGGCTCGGAATTTAATTTCAGCCCTTATTCTTATGTTTTATGATATGCTGAACATTTTCTCTTCTACAACAACATCAAATTCTCACTCTATCATATAGTTATGAACAATAGGTATTTTTACCGATTATGCCGTTTTACTCGTTTTCACTTAAAACCGAGTAGCACAAGTTATTTAACATAATTTAAAACCTCATATTCTATCATAAAACATCAAAATACACAAATTTCACCTATGGGTATTTTTCCAAATATGAACCCTAGGTTAAATTATTACTAGCATAAGCTTAATCGAGCTTCTAGGATTCCAAAAACGTAAAGAACATTAAAAACGGGGCTTGGAATCACTTACTATGGAGCTTGAAAATTGAAGAAACCCTAGCTATGGAGAGAGGGAGAATTCGGCAGCAACTAAGGAGGATGATGATCAATTTTGTGTTATTTTTCCCATTTTATTTCATTTAATATCCAAATGACCAAAATGCCCCTCCTTACTAAACTTTCAAAAATTCCTTCCATGTCCTAATTTTGTCCATGAACTTAAAATTGGTCAAATTTCTATTTAAGACCTCCCAATTAATATTCCAAAACAATTTCATACTAAAAACTTCCGGGATGCAAATTTTGCAACTTATTCGATTTAGTCCCTACTTTCAATTTAAGCACTTTAGGCATAGAATTTCATCACGAAATTTTCACACAATCATGCAATCATATCATAAACCCGAAAATAATTATAAAACAATTATTTCTATCTCGGATTTGTGGTCACTAAACCACTATTCCGATTAGGCCCTAATTCGGGTTGTCACATTAATTGTTTAATGTTCTGAAACAAAATCTGCATACCAAAGAATTCTGAACTCATTCAAAAAATTTTGCATGAAGCATACAGTGGTTGTCTGTCTGTTCACCTGGGGAGTACCAAAATGAACAATGATTTGAAACAATGGTATTGGTGGTCGGGTATAAAACGAGACATTTCTGAGTTTGTATCCAAGTTTTTGATTTGTCAACAAGTCAAAGCTGAACATCAAGTGTCTTCGGGATTACTACAGCCTGTAATGATACCAAAGTAGAAATAGGATAGAGTTATGATGGATTTCATATCGGAACTACCCCTATCTCAGAAGAAGAAAGATTATATTTGGGTTGTCTTGATCGACTGACGAAATCTGCACATTTTATTCCGGTACGTACTGAAAATTTGCTTGATAAATTCGATGAATTGTATACTGATCGTGTGATTTTGTGATAAGTTTTAAATATTTATAATTACTCGTTCTTGAACTAACTATTATTGCGATGTAGACAAGTGTACCTATCGAACAGTAGTATAGTTTTAGCAAGACCGGATTGTCGAACCCAAAGGAACTAAAAGTACTAGTAATGACTATCTTTTTATTATCTAGCCTAAAAATAAAGAGGTTTTTTTTTTTAACTAACTAATTATCTAAACTAAGAACACACAAACAAAAAAATTGAGTAATTGATTTTTGGGGAAAATCGATTGACTTAAGACAATACCTAAGAAAAAATCCACTTAGACTTTACTTGTTATTCTGGCTCCAAATCGGACGATTTATTCATTCAACTTGTTTCGTAGAGATACCTAAGTTATGTTATTATCCCTATTCAAGACTAATAACATCTAATCTCTAGATTGAATAACCGAGACTTTTCTCTAATTAAAACTTAGGGTTGCATTAACTCGATCTATGGATCCCCTTATTAGGTTTCACCCTAATCCGGCAAAATCTTGTCACCCTATGTCTAGGCGTGCAATGAACTTCGCTTAATTATGACAAATGTACTCTCAGACAGGGTCTATTCCTCCACTAAATAAGAGCTTGTCTTGAATCAGTATCCTGGGATATCAAAACATGAATTAAGAACACATAATTAAGAACAAGTTAAATATTTATCATACGATTCATCAAATAATAATAAGATTCATCTTACGTTTCATTCCCCTTAGGTATTTAGGGGTTTTAGTTCATAACTAAATAAGAAAACATCTCAGAATAATAAAGAATACAAAACATAAAGAAAACCCAAAACTCCTGAAGGGGAAATTGAGGAGAGATTTTCAGTCTTGATGATGAATCCGACTTCTGAGATGGATCAATCGGCTTCCTTGGGGTAATTCCTTACTCCCTATTCTCTGACTCTTTTTCTTCCTTCTCTAGGGTATATTATAGGCTTTGGAATGCCTAAAAGCCCTCAAAATTAGCCTTTTCCAAATTAGACTCAACTTGGGCTCGGCAAGGACACGCCCGTGGCATACACCCGTGTTCGATTACTTCAGGCCATGCTCGAGCATACCAAATTGACACGACCGTGTGGTCTACCCGTGTGAGGAGGTCCAGGCCGTGTTGATTTTGTACTTTGGCCTATTTTTTCCGTTTTTGGCTCGTTTCTCGTTCCTTTCGCTCTCCTATGCTCTCCTAAGTGTAAAACATGAAATTAAAGCTTTAGGAGCATTGAATTCACCAATTCCAATGGAAAATCACCCATAAAATGCGTTAAACATGGGGTAAAAATATGTATAAATTACGATTTATCAAATACCCCCACACTTAAGCATTTTCTTGTCCTTAAGCAAAATTCTCAACTCATAATCAAAATAAATTCTTCTCAACTTATAATTTCTATCGATAATATCTCACATTAATCCAGAAGTAATCATACATTGAGAATTCAACTAAAAGATCATAAAAGTTCCAAACATTCCAAGTTGAGCATTTTATTCATGCAAACATAGGTGTCTCCCCTCATCTAAGTAATTGCCTTTGATTCAGAATATCACAGAGTTTTACATCATCACTAAAGATTCACTCAAATCACTCGAGGTGTTTAAGGACAATAAATGAAGCACTCAATAGTCAATAATGAAAATTCATTACCATAGGCTTGCATGAAAATCAAATCTCCACCACTATAATTTAAGATGATACATCAATCAATAGGTCTTTAGAGGGTTGTAATGAGGCTTGGTTAGGGGGTGTGGTCACAAGCTGAAAGAAAGGGTTAGAATCGAGGTTGAATTGAAAAATTACCTAACTAGAAAAAAAGTTAATCTTCACTTGCATACAACAGAGCTTCTTCTCAAAATATGGAATTACTAATAAATATACATAGTTTTTTTTTTTTAAGAACAAGTTAAATAACATAGACTAACTATTAAGAACAAAACATAGCTAAGTAATCCATTCAACTCAAATCTTGACAAAAATAGGGATTAATTTAGGGGATTTCAACAATAATGGGTTAAGAGTTAATATTAAGGGTAATACAAAGAATGGTTGGTTAGGTTCAAGAGGGTTTACTAGGGGTTAATCGTGGAGGTAGGCTCTTCATGGCATGAATGGGTCAATCCTAAGTGCCTTAATCATTTTCACATATCAAATCAAATGGTGTGGTCTCGACATGCATAATCAAGCAAGTTCTAGAATAACAGTTCAATACTGAAGCACTCAAAGCAATAATAAAAGTGAGCATGAAAGAATTAATATATGCTCAAAAAGGCTCAAAAATCTCACAAAAATTATGGCTTTTTGATGTTAAAACTTGTGAATTCCAATTCAAAGTAATACCTAAACTTTGGGGAAACAACCTAAGATTTTAAATTCCTAAAAATCAACTCATCATGCTTAATTCTCTAATGTCTTAAAGTTTAAACAATCAATGCATAATTGCCTATGTTTTAATTCAAGATATATCAATCAAAATCATAAATCAATTAAAATTTATCCTAAATATGATATGAAAGCTTTTCAAGGGAACAAGGTAGTCATTCAGGGATTTTTCTGATAATGAAATAAATACCCCCCACACTTAAGATGTACATTGTCGTCAATGTACAAAGATAGATATTAGAGTATAAAAATAAGATAGGGAGAGAAGTGAAACTTCCTATGTGATGAATTCCTCGAACTAGAGTTTTGGAGAGTAATCGGATCGAGAGTGGAGGATACTCCGGCGGTCGTAGAGGTTCATTACTCCATAATTCTTGCGCCACAAGAATATTATATCTAGTGGTAGCTATGGTCGTGGTCGAGCAGGACATGGCGGTCGTGGTCGAGTAGGACATGGCAGTCGTGGAGAACCTTTCTCGGTGGAGTTTTAGTTCCTATGTGATGATGAGTTTAAGAGCTCGATATAACTGTGATAAAATCAGGAAATTTTTAGGGGATATGAGGAAGAATAATTACTCATAAAGAAATAACTGAAATTAATAATTAAAAATAAAATTCTAAAGTCTAACAAAAATAAAAAGTAGTTTTAATAAAAATTAACATAAAAACATAAAATTATAAATAAATGTTTCTAAACATCTTCATCGCTGGATGGTTCGCGAGGCGGGACTGGCGATGAGATGTGGAGGTGCTGACAAATCTACTATAGAGTAGCATCAATGTTGTCAAATTGTTGAAAACACTGTTGCTCGAATCAAGTGAGGCGCTCAAAGATGTCAGCGTATGAAGCCCCCGCATAAACTGGACGAGAGGGTGGTGGTGGCTGTGTTGGTGGGTCCTCGTGCTGTGGGGGGACATCATTAGGAATGTCCTCGTAGGCTTCCTCCTCGGTAGATTGGACGAGACGATACTAGGGAGGGTAGGTTCCTCGGTGCCTCTCGATCATCCTCATGCTAAGCATACTCGAGATGCCTTGTGGAGACATCTGGCCGATGAGGGTGAGGGATGATTCTTGGGCCACGATGTTGAGGAGCCTAAAGTGTCGCGCCATCCGAGTCACGTAGGGGTCAATGGAGATGACCCCCTTCCTATGTCGCTCCATCTGGTGCTGAATCGCGAGGGCGATAAAATTGGCAAGGTCGATGATGTGCCTATGCGGCATTCACATAAGAAGTAGGCGTCGTAGGTGTTGACAACGCCAGTGCTCTCTTGCCTCCCTGTAATCATGTGAGCTAAAATAGCGTGTAAGTACCTCAAGGATGGTGGGAGAATTGATGCCTTGGAGCGGTTAGGATTAAGGTTTTTGAATGGGGAAGAAAGTGAATAGTGCAGGGTATTTATAGATTTTGGGTCACACGGCCAGGGCACACGCCCGTGTTTCCCAATTTTAGCCCATGTGATTCGCGAATTTCGAATTTGGGCACGTCTGAAATTTAGTACACTCCCGTGTACCTCGGGCGTGTGAGACCACACGGCTGTGTCGCACGACCGTGTCTAGCTTCATTCGCTTCTCCCACGCCTGTGTGGGAAATCCCCACGCCCGTGTCAATCTAACAGGTTCGACCACAGGTGTGTTGCACGCCCGTTCTAGCTTCTCAATTTCAACCATGGGTCTTCCACATGGGCGTGTCGCACACCCATGTTGTTTTGGCAGGCTCGACCACGACCATGTCGCACGACCGTGGCGTTTTATCATAGCCCGTGTTTAGGGAAATCCTTGCCCTGTTTTCACACGGCCATAAACACACCCTTGTGCTTGGTCGTGTCTCTGTGGAAAACCTATATTCAAGAGCTCCGTTAGTAAGTTAGGGGTTGAAGACTAAATTTTAAAAGAAGTTAATATAGTTAGTGCTCGGGTTGCCTTCTGAGAAGCGCTTATTTATAGTCTAAGCTTGACTTACCTCTCTGTTGAATGATCATAGTGGTTCGAGGAGTTTATACTCCTCATTCCTGCTATCAATCTTAAAATAAAGTTTTAAACGGGTGTTGTTTACCTTAAAAGTACCGAAATTGGGATGACTCACCTCCACCGTACCGAATGGAAAAATGCTGAGTACCGTAAGAGGAATTTCTTCATTCGGTGTGGTAGTGACAATGTGGGGATCTGTGGCATCTAATAAGACTTTATCTCTAACTTTAAGTTGATTTGGAGAGGTATCAAGCTCTTCTTGGCGTAGTTTCGGTTTATCGTGTGTTCTCAGTTTATGTGTTCACCATTCATCTAGCTCCTCTATTTACAGCCTTCGTTCTTTATGAATAGATCATTTACTATTGTTTGAGAGTGGCTCATGTACTTCCTTTGAACTTATCTCCTGCAAAGTGGGTTGTATCATGTGGTTAGTTTTAATAGAATGGTTTAGACGATCACCTTCAATTTCTGATGTGCTGTCAGAATTGCGAGGTTGAAGGGTGAGTGTTTCATCTCCTACGCGAAGCATGAGCTTACCTGTGCCAACATCAATAATTGTTTTAGTAGTTGCTAGATAGGGCCTTCCCCAAATTAAAGGAGTGTTACTATCCTCCTCTATGTCTAAAATAATGAAGTCAACGGGAAATATAAATTTATCGATTTTGACTAGCACAACTTCTATAATACCCTAGGAAATCTTACAGTTTTATCTGCTAGTTGAATGCTCATCCTAGTCTGTTTGGGTTTCTCGAGACCTAGTTGCTTAAAAATTTTATAAAGCATGACGTTAATACTAGCCCCTAATGCATTATTAACATTTAAACTACCAATTAAGCAAGGAATTGTAAAACTCCCTGGATCTTTTAGTTTGTTCAGTACCTTATTTTTTAGAATAGCTGAGCACACTGCGTTTAGCTCCACATGCGACGCCTCGTCCAACTTCCGCTTATTTGCTAAAAGCTCTTTTAAAAATTTCATTACGTTTGGCATCTGCGATAGGGCTTCAATAAACGGTAAGTTAATATGTAATTTTTTTAAGAGTTTAAGGAATTTACCAAATAGTTCATCTGAGTGATCTTTCCTTGTCGCGTTAGGGTATGGCACACGAGGTTTATATTCGACATTCACCTTTTTGTTTTTATTGTTATTTACCTCACCTTGACCTTTGCTTACCACAATTTCTTGCCTCGGTTCCGGTTTAGGCTCAACAACTCCTTCTTCATCTTGAATATTAATTCCGTTGAGCTGTTCCCTTGGGTTGGGTTCAGTATTACTTGGCAAGCTACCTTGTGGTCATTCGGAAATTAGTTTGGAAAGCTAGCCTATCTGAGTTTTGAGCCCTTGGATCGACGCTTGTTGATTTTTAAGTGTTGTCTCGGTGTTCTAAAAACGAGTTTCTGACACCAAAATAAATTTTGAGAGCATCTCTTCAAGGTTCGGCTTCTTTTCCTGTTGGTAGGGTGGTTGTTGGTAGCCTGGAGGTGGTTGTGGTCTTTGATTTCCTTGACCGCTCCACGAGAAATTGGGGTGGTTCCTCCAACCTGCATTGTAAGTGTTACTATATGGAATGTTTTATGGTCGAGGATTATTACCCATGTAGTTTAATTGCTCGTTATCCATGTTGTGGCCATAAGGTTGGTATTCCGAGTGGCTTGCTCCACCTCCACTTGCTTCGCACTGCATTACTGGGTGAACTTGCGAAGAACTAAGAAAACCATCAATCTTTTTATTTAAGAGTTCTACCTGATTAGAGAGCATGGTGACCGAATCAATGTTATAAACGCCGACTGTTTTCGTTGGCTTTGTTCTCATGACTTGCCACTGATAGTTATTCAGTGACATCTCCTGAATAAACTCATAGGCATCTTCAAGTGTTTTATTATTGATGGTTCCGCCAACAGCTGCGTCAACCATTTGTAGAGTCGAAGGATTCAGACCATTGTGGAATGTTTGTACTTGGAGCCGAAGCGGTAACCCATGGTGAGGGCACCTTCTCAAAATGTCCTTGTATCTCTCCTATGCATCATAGAGTGTTTTTAAATCCATCTGCACAAAAGAAGAGATATCATTACGTAATTTAGTCGTTTTAGCTGGCGGAAAATATTTTAGTAAAAATTTTTCTGTCATTTATTCCAAAGTAGTAATTGACCCTTATGTAAACGAGGTCAACCACTGTTTAGCTTTGTTTCTCAATGAAAAAGGGAATAACCGAAGATGAATGACATCATCAGAAACACCATTAATTTTAAATGTATCGCATAGTTCTAAGAAGTTGGCTAAATGAGCGTTGGGATCCTCATCCTGCAAACCATCAAACTAAACAAATTGCTGTATCATTTGAATATTGTTAGTTTTTAATTCAAAAGTATTTGCAGCTACAGCAGGTCTGACTATGCTCGATTCAGTGCCTGTCAAAGAAGGTTTAGCATAATCATACATAGTGCGTGTAGGATTTTGATTAACCGCAAGTAAGAGGTAGCTGATTGCCTTGGTTTTTAGCCATCTCTTCAGTTGGGGGTTGAGTATCATCTTCTTGCTCGTTCTCTGTGTATCTTAAGCTTCGCCTTATTTCTCTTTGATTTCTGCGAATTGTACGATCGATTTCTTCGCCAAAAAGTAATGGTCCTGACGGGTTTCTTCTAGTCATAAACTATAAAAACCTGCCAAGAGAAAGAAAGAGTAGATTAATAAATAATAATAATAAAAAAATTAAATTAAATTGCAAGAAAAATAAATGGCTAAAGTAATAAAAATTGAGCATTCCTAATATCTTAGTTCCCCGGTAATGGCGCCAAAAACTTGATCGCGTGATTTCGTGATAGGTTTTAAATATTTATAATTACTCGTTCTTGAACTAACTATTATTACGATATAGGCAAGTGTACCTATCGAACAGTAGTATAGTTTTAGCAAGACCGGATTGTCGAACCCAAAGGAACTAAAAGTACTAGTAATAACTATCTTTTTATTATCTAGCCTAAAAATAAAGAGGTTTTTGTTTTAACTAACTAATTATCTGAACTAAGAATGCACAAAGAAAAGAATTGGAGAATTGCTTTTTGGGGAAAATCGATTGACTTAAGAAAATACCTAAGGAAAAATCCACCTAGACTTTACTTGTTATTTTGGCTCCAAATCGGACGATTTATTCATTCAACTTGTTCCGTAGAGATCCCTAAGTTATGTTATTATCCCTATTCAAGATTAATAACGTCTAATCCCTAGATTAAATAACCGAGACTTTTCTCTAATTAACACTCTAGGGTTGCATTAACTCGATCTATGGATCCCCTTATTAGGTTTCACCTTAATCCGGCAGAATCTTGTTACCCTATGTCTAGGCGCGCAATCAGCTCCGCTTAATTATGACAAATGTACTCTTAGACAGGGTCTATTCCTCCTCTGAATAAGAGCTTCTTGAATCAGTATCCTGGGATATCAAAACAAGAATTAAGAACACATAATTAAGAACAAGTTAAATATTTATTATACGATTCAGAAAATAATAACAAGATTCGTCTTAGGTTTCATTCCCCTTAGGTATTTAGGGGTTTTAGTTTATAACTAAATAAGAAAACATCTCAGAATAATAAAGCACACAAAACATAAAAAAACCCAAAACTCCTGAAGGGGAAATTGAGGAGAGATCTTCAGTCTTGATGATGAATCCGATTTCTAAGATGGATCAATCGGCTTCTTTGGAGTAATTCCTTACTCCTTATTCTCCGTCTCTTTTTCTTCCTTCTCTAGGGTGTATTTATAGGCTTTGGAATGCCTAAAAGCCCTTAAAATTAGCCTTTTTCCAAATTGGATTCAACTTGGGCTCGACAGGGACACGCTCGTGGTACACGCCCATGTTCGATTACTTCAGGCCGTGCTCGAGTCTGCCAAATTGACACGACCGTGTGGTCTGCCTGTGTGAAGAGGTCCAGGCCATGTTGATTTCGTATTTTGGCTCATTTTCTCCATTTTTGGCACGTTTCTCGTTTCTTTCGCTCTCTTATGCTCTCATAAGTGTAAAACATGGAATTAAAGCATTAGGAGCATCGAATTCCAACGGAAAATCACCTATAAAATGCATTAAACATGGGATAAAAATATGTATAAATTACGGTTTATCATATATATCTGAGATTGTTAGATTACACGGGGTGGCAGTTTCGATTATTTCAGATAGAGATCCGAGGTTTACATTGCAATTTTGGAAGAATTTGTAAGAAGCTCTGGGTACGAGGTTGAATTTTAGTACAGCATTTCATCCACAATCCGATGGTCAGTCTGAGAGAGTAATTCAGATTCTCAAAGATATGCTTTGTTGTTCTGTGTTGAGGCTCGAAGGCAATTGAGAGAAATATTTTTCGTTGGTTGAATTTGCGTATAACAACAGTTTTTAATCGAGCATAAAGATGGCACCGTATGAAGGTTTGTATAGTCGCAAAGGCCAAACTCCGTTGTACTGGACTGAACTGAGTGAGAAAAAGATTCACAGGGTTGATTTGATTTGAGAGACTGAAGAAAAAGTGAAAGTAATTCGCGACAGTCTAAAAGGAGCTTTAGATCGATAGAAATCGTACGTGGATTCGAAACGAAAAGACATTGAATTTCAGATCGGTGATAAAGTATTTCTGAAAGTATCTCCGTGGAAGAAAATACTTCGATTTGGTCGCAAAGGTAAATTAAGTCTGCGTTTCATCAGGCCGTATGAAATCACTAAAAGAATAGGTCTAGTGACATATCAGGTAGCATTACCGTCAGAATTAGAAAAGATCCATAATGTGTTTCATGTGTCGATGTTGCGACGTTATAGATAAGATCCATCACACGTAATTTCTCCGGCAAAAATGGAGATTCAACCTGACATGTCATACAACAAGAACCGATCTGAATTTTAGCTCAAGAGATTAAACAGTTGAGAAATAAAATCATAGCTCTCATGAAAGTACTTTGGCAATGTCACGGGGTTGAAGAGGCTACATGGGAACCCAAGGAAGCTTTGAAAAAATAATACCCTTGTAATAGCCCGATTTTGGGCCTAGTCAGAACAATGGTTTTGGGACACAAATCCAACGAGAAAAAATTTATTTTTATTATATTTTATGGTCTACAATTTCATGTAATGATTTCTTGAAAACTTTGTTCGAAAATTTTGAAGTTCGGACACCCAATTTAGTCAAAAGGACTAAATTGTAAAAAATGCAAAACATGAGTTCTATATGCTAGAGGTGTCCAATTGTTATGAAATTTTAAATTGGAGGTTCTTAAATGGTAATTAGACTATTGGTTAATTTTTTGGACAAAAATGAACATAAAATAGGTGAAATAGAATATTTTTAAGTTAGGGGCATTTTGGTAATGATTAAATAAACTAGATAAAAGCCAAAATTTGGTCATATTCAACCCCTTAGCTGAAATTTTGAAGACCACCATGTCTAGGGTTTTGTTCAAGCTTTCCAAGCTCCATAGTAAGTCTGTTCTTCCCCATTTTTAATGATTTCTACGTTTTTGAAATCCTCATAACAAGATTTACCTATTTCTACCATTTATTTGAGTTATGATGAAGGTCTAGGATTTGACCCATGTTAGAAATTTGTGCATTTTGATGTTTAATGGTAGATTATGCATGTTTATGGTTGGAGAAACAACTTTTGCTAAGTGATTTTCGGTGAAAATGCTTAAAATGACTAAATTGTAAAAGTTATAAAATATGTAGTAAAAATGTGTTCTAGTGGAAATTGTTGGTTGTTATAGTTTTTAAAGTGACTCAACTAGGCTTGTATGTTAAAGAAATTGAATGAAAATCATTTTACGAGCCTAGTGGAAAAAGTATAAATATGACAAAGTTTAGGGACAAAAATGTAATTTTTCCATAGTATGATTTTTGGATCACATTGAATAATGTGACTAATAAATAGACTAAATATGATATTATAGATCAAAGAAAATGAGGTTCGAACTTAAAACGGGAGAAAAACGAGAAATTGACTGTTAAGTCCCTTTTTGCCTTTTTGGTGTCGACGTAAGTTCATTTGCAAATAATGCAACATGTACCATACTTTAAATGCTTTAATAGTACATGTATGGTAAGTACATACATATTTAATGTGATGTTGTATCATGTGTTTATTGCCTAAATTATATTATGAATTATGCTTGACAATTCCATGAATATGTGATTGGTGCTATGAGTATTGAACTCGACATTATGAGCAAGTTCGACAGAAATGTGGTATCGAAGAATCCCATTTGAACCTTAAGAATAATTTAGGATACAAGTGACATGTCATTAGGAACTATGTGAACTGAACTCATTAAGTTGTGGTTTGAGTTCATGATATATGTGACATCTGAACTCATTGAGTTGTGGTCTGAGTTCGTGATATGCATGACACATGTTTTGGCATCCAGGTACTGGTCTCGTATATGCTATTAATGGCGAGGTGGTCTGGCATGTGTTGCGGATACCTGACGGCCTGTATGAGCAGTCCCGTGAGTAACTCGTAAGCGAGCAACATGTGGTCTGAGATATGAAGTAGCATTGGCTACATATGAGGCAGTTAGGTGCAAGCTTCCGATGTATCCGATAGTATTCCGAGTGTTCAACGGGTAGTTCTAAAGGAAGTTCAGTGAGTAATCTTGATGAATACGTCAAAGACGAGAAAGTAAGTTATTATGTGCAAGTGGGCATAGGTATATACATCGAACTAATGAGATATGATGAACTTGTGGTAAGAACATGTGTATAGGTATATGAAGAATAAGTTTAAGAGGTTTGATAAAATGCAAGATTATGTTCACTATGTTAAATGAATGATTAATGTTTGTTTAAGTTGCTTTTTATTTGCATGTGAACTTACTAAGCTATGAAGCTTACCCCCCTTTCTTTCTCACCTCTTATAGGTTTATTCAACTAGCTTGAGTTGGAGATCGTTAAAGATTCTATCAAACTATCAAGCTATCATTTGGGGTATAAGTGAATGTAAGTATGTTAAGTCTATGGCATGTATAGGGACTTAGTCATTTTGTGTATGTGTCATTATGATATGGCCAAAGGTATTGGCTTGTAATGAATAAGGATTTGATTTGGTATGTAGCCATATAAATTGGCTTATATTGGCTAATGGGTTGCAATTATATCAATTACTCATATGCCTATGCCAATGTCATTGTGTGATGTGGTTTATAATGGTATGTTAATGAAAGTTAGTACAATGGAATTATGAAAGAGCAAAATTAGTATTAAAATAGTTTTGGACAGCAACAGTAGTATAATTTTGAAAAATCACCAAAACTTATGAAAATTGAATTAAGGTTGAATAAAATATGAAATTAAAGCTTATTGAGTATAGTTTTACATAAAAGAAATGGTGTAAGCAAAAGAATTTCATTTTATGAGATATTTGAATTTTTATAAGACAAGGTCAAAATGATTTAGGGTTCCCCTATTCTAACTTTGGAAAATCATTAAAAATTGTATAAAAATACATGGGGGTTAAAATTTATATTTTTAAATTCTTGATGAGTCTATTTTCAATAGAAACAAACAGTAACATCATATGAAACCTGTACTAAGAGATAATTAGTTTTTAGTGAAGAAAGGTCAAAACTGTCAAAAAGCAGAATAGGGATGAATTTGAAGAATTAACTCTACTTATTGGATAAACCATAAATTCTGAAAATTTTATGGTAGGAAGATATTTGAGTCTAGTTTCGTAAAAATCAAGCGGATCTTAATTTAGAGTTTTGTAGCTCAAGATACAAATAATTTAGTGAATATGACTCAAGTGGACAATTTTGTTATGAATAATAAATAATTGTTTTGATATGTTTAAGCCTTGATTATAGTTGTGTTGGTAGCTTAATCGTGCCATGTTAAGTGTCATTGAAAGTGTGTATGTGAGTGTGCGAATGAGGGTGACAAATGGCTTGGTAAATAGCCATTTTCTTGGGCACACGGGCAAAGACACAGCCGTGTGTCTCAGTCGTGTGAAGGATACGGCCCCGGGACACGGGCGTGTGACTTGGCCGTGTGACCCAAATTGTGCATGATGTCATAAACACGGGCTAAAGACACGAGCGTGTGTGACCACACGGCCTCCCCACATGGGCATGTCCCAAGCCACACGGGCGTGTGTGGCCACACGGGCATGTGACTCCTGTTTTAAGGAAAAATTTTCTAAGTGTAGTAAAAGTTCAAAAAGTTTTCGGTTTAGTCCCGAACCACTCCTAATGTATGTTTTGGGCCTCGTAAGCCCGTAATAGGGACGATATGCATCTGCATGAATGGTTTTAAATTGGATGAAATTTTATGGCCCGGTTTTGTACGATTGGTTATGTTTAACTTTGGTAATGCCTCGTACCTTGTCCCAGCATCAAACACAAGTAAGGGGTGTTACAACCCTAATCTATTCACTGGTAAGATTTTCGGGGATGAAAATCCTTAAGGGTGGAGAGTTGTAACAGCTCGTTTTTAGTCAAATCAAAACAGCGGTTTCAGAACCACAAATCCAAGGTTAAAATACTTATTTTATTATTATTTTAATGTCTACAGCATGAAAATATGATTGTGTGAAATTTTCATTAAGAAATTTTATCATTTGAGTGCTTAATTCAGTAAAAAGGACTAAATCACGTAAACTGTAAAACTTGTGTTCTATTAGCTAAAAGGTATTAAATAGCTATGGAACATTAAAGTAAAAGTCCTTAAGTGGTAATTAGACCATTTCAAATGTGGGTGGACAGTTTTGGACATTAAATGGATGATATTAATGGTTTTTCATTAAGGTTAATTTGGTAAATTATTATTAAAAGGTTAATTAAATTAAACCAAATGTGTATTCTATGATCATCTTCATCAAAAATAGAAAACCAAACCTATTCTCTTGAGAAAAATAAGGCTAGGGTTTGGCATTTTCATTTCACCAATTAAGTATGTATTTTTTATTAGTTTTTTATGATTTCTATATTTTTGAAATCGTTGCAACTACGTCTAGATAGCCCAGGGACTATTTTGCAAAACTGTCAAAGACCTTGAATTTTTCCATTGATGAATAAGCATGTGTTTTGATGTTTAATGATAGATTATGAATGTTTGATGATAGTTATACAAGTTTTGTTAAGTGATTTTTAGTGAAAATGCAAATTAGGGATTAAATCGTGAAATGTGGAAACTTTGTGGTTAAAATGTGAAATGAATGAGAAATATGGGCTGCTAGGGACTTATTTGTAATTCGACTAGCATGGGTAGTGGTTAAATTGCATGAATTTGTATTTTAATGAAATAAGGACTAAATTGTAAAAGGTGTGAAACATTAGGGGCAAATGTGAAAAATGTCTTAAAGTGAATTTTTGACTAAATTGAATAGAGAGATGATTAAATAAGTTAATTTTAAATTGAATAGATAGATGATTAAATAAGTTAATTTTGATTACATATAGATCAAGAAAAGTGAAACTCGGATATAGATCGAGGAAAAAACAAAGTTCTCGACTAATCGACAAATTTAGCCATTTTTACATCTGAGGTAAGTTCGTATGTGATAAATTTTATTATAAATATATTTTAAATGTTTTGATATTGCATAAACTATGATTATGAGACTACGGATATGTTCAACAATGATTCGACGACGATTCGACATTTGAAATCCCAGTTGAACCTTAGGAATAGATTTGGATACTAGTGACATGTCATTAGGGGATTATTGTGATTATGTGATCTAGGTGCTTGTCCTATATGTCCTACTGGTGGCTAAGTATACCGTCATGTGTTGCGGTTACTTGACAGCTTGTGTGAGCAGCACCGTGTAGCTACGTCTTGACCCACAGCTTGTGTGAGCAAGCCCGTTGATAGCTCTAGTGTAAGCAGTAAATGTGATATGAGATTGAGATAGCTTCGGCTATACATATGTGGAACTTTGGGTGCAAGTTTCCCATGTATCCGATAGTATTCCGAATGGTTCAACGGGTAAATGAAAGATGTGGTTGTGTATGAGATTGATACGAGATGGTACAGGTATGTACATGAACCGTATAAGCTTAAATCGAAGAAGTTGTGAAGTTCATTTATAGAGTATGATTGAAAATGTGAAAGGTTTGTTAGTTAAATGAACTACATGTTGATATGTTCAAATTGATGATTTGTATATTTATGATATGATTGAGTTTATTTCATACGAGCTTACTAAGCTATATAGCTTACTTTGCTTAATTTTTCATGTCTTATAGTGATCTCAAAGCTAGCTCGGACTCGGGGATCGTCAAAGACATCGTCACATTATCCAACTATCAATTTGGTACTTTTGAGCTTAAGTTTTAAGTATATGGCATGTATAGGAACTTTGGTCATATTGGTTATGTGTTGGTAATGAATTTAGCCATTTGAATTGGCTTGTAAATGTACATGTTTTGGTTTGTATATATAGCCATGAGTGATGGCTCATTTTGGGATATTTTGGTATGTTTGATTCATGTATATATATGTGTCTATGTCTTGTGAAATGTGTTGAATGATGGTTATGTAATGCTTAATGGTAATAGGCATTATGAGTATCAAATAGTTGATTTGTGGATATTGGTTTGCTTTTGAAATTAGGCTAAATGATGCATATTTGGAAGTGTATATTTAATTAAATTGTTTATGTGATTTTGGTCTAAATGGTATGGTATATTTTGTTCCTTGTGTGTATTGAGAAAGGTGGTATGGATTATGCATGAATTAAGCTTGAATTGGTTGGTTAAAATGTCATGTTATGCTATATTTTGGTGCCAATTTGGTTGATGTAGGTGTGCACAAATTTGGGTGGAAAATTGGCTTGGTAAATAGCTTATTTTTATCACACGGGTAGAGACTCGGGCGTGTGTCTCAGCCGTGTGCAATACACGATCATGTACACAGCCGTATGTCCACTGGTGTGGAAATTAAAAACAAGTCAGTATGCCCCACACAGCCTCACACACGGGCGTGTGACTTGGCCGTGTAGTATAAGTCAGTATACCCTACAGGTTTGGCACGGCCTAGCATACGATCTGGCACACGGACGTGTGTGGTCATTTTTAGGGCACACGGGCATGTGTGTTGGTCGTGTGGACCAAGTCAGAGAATTACATGGGGTCAGACACGTGTTGAGACACGACCATGTGATCCCATTTTAAATTTCCACACGGGCGTGTCTGTTGGCCGTGTGAGACACACGGCCAGGCCACACAGGCGTGTGACCCCTTTTTTTTTGGAAAATTTTTTTAAGTGTTCAAAAATTTTTCCAAAGTCATCGGTTTAGTCCCAAACCACTCCCGATGCATGTTTAAAGCCTCGTAGGCTCGTAATAGGGACAAAATGTTTGGTTGTATATGGAATGTATATGATTTGATTAATTGTATGTGAAATGTATATTTAAAATGTGGTATAAGTCCGGAAATGCTTCGTAACCCTATTCCAGCGCTGAATGCAGGTGAGGGGTGTTACAGGTGGGATGGGGGGAATAAAAATTTTGGGGGGGAGTAAAAGTTTTGGGAAAAAAGTAAAGAGGTTTGAGAGTTTAGAGTAAAATGTAAAATATTATAGTTTGGTATTTGGTTTATTTGAATTATTCGAATTCGAAAACTAAACTTGATTTGAGCTCGAAATTCGAAAAATATTCAAGTTAACTCGAATAACCTAATTCGTTTAACTCGAAATTTAAATTTTTTTTATTTTTTCGAGTTGAATCAAGTGTTAGTCACCCCTACTTTTTGCTAATGATTTTTCTTAGATGGTACTAATAGATGCTATTTATAGACTAAACAAAAATTTTAATTGATATATAACTCTAACAATAATTAAGTGAAAATTAAAAGATAAAATCAATCTCTATTTATATACTTGGATTTTTATTCAAGTTATAACTTTATTTTATTACATTAATAAATATGAAAATAAAAAGTTTACTTAAAAATAAAAATAATTCAATTTTTTTAAAATAATATTTTTGTTATAAAATAAAGAGGTGGGGAGAATAAAGAATAAAGAAAATATGAAAATAATAGAGAATATACTTTATTGATCAAAAGGATAATTACAATACTTCATCACAGTCTTTATTTATAAGCATAAGAAGTATAAAAGAAGTAGAGATCTAATTCTAATAACTATTAGAATTTAAAGCACATCAAAACTTTATCTTTATCATGATGGACATCCACTTAATAAGATATTCATAACACTCCCCCTTGGATGTCCATTGGTAGATAATGTGCCTCACTAAAATCTTATTAGAAAAAACCCTATGGGATAAAAAAACCTAATGAAGGAAAAAGAGTACACAATCTTCTATTACAAGTTGCCTCGTTGAAAACCTTTATCAGGAAAACCAAATGGGACAAAACTTTGGTTAAAGGAAAAGAGTAGAACTTGTTTTTAGACTCCCCTTGATGGCAACAATACATTACATCTTTGAGTCGACACATTTCAATCTTGTGTAGTAGTCTTGTTTGAAATCAACCTTTATATGGATCCAATAAGTATCCAGCATCAGCATAGCCGACTAATAGGTATTTTGAATCATTTGAATAAAATAACCCCATATCAATAGCCCCTTGGAGATATCTAAGTACATGTTTAATTCCAATCCAATGTCTATGTGTTAGAGAAGAACTAAATCTTGCTAACTAATTTATAGTGAAAGCTATATCAGGTCTTGTGCTGTTTGCAAGATATATCAATGCCCCTATGACACTTAAATATGATACTTCAGGACCAAGAAACTCTTCACCATCCTTGCAAGGACGAAATTGATCTTTATTCACATCTAACAATCATACAACCATCAGAGTAATTAATGGGTGTGATTTATCCATGTAAAATATCTTTAATATCTTTTCTGTATAAGTTAATTGACGAACATGAATTCCATCTTTTAAATGCTTGATTTGTAAGCCAAGACAAAACTTTTTTTTCCTAGATATTTCATCTTAAATTCTTTATTTAAACAATTTACTGTATTTTGGAGCTCTTCAGGAGTTCTAATAATATTTAGATCATCAACATAAACAACAACAATCACAATATCTGATCCAAACCTTTTTATAGAGACACATGGACAAAATGGATCGTTTTCGTAACCTTCTTTTAACAAGTATTCACTAAGACGATTGTATCACATACTTCCAAATTATTTTAATCCATATAAACTCTTTTTTTAATCTGATTGAGCAATTTTCTCAAGAAACTTTGTATCTTTTTGGGATTTTAAATCTTTCAAGGATTTTCATATAAATTTCAGTATCAAGTGTACCATATAAATAGGATGTAACAACATCCATTACATACATGTCAAGTTTTTCACTTACCACCAAACTAATAAGATATTTAAACGTAATTGCATCCACCACAGGAGAATATGTCTCTTCATAATCAATGTTAGGCCTTTGTGAAAACCATTGTGCTACAAGTCGAGCTTTATATCTTACAACTTCATCAATTTCATTTCGTTTTCACACAAATACCATTTATATCCTACCGGCTTTACACCTTTAGATGTTTGGACTACAGGTCCAAAAACTTCACGTTTAGAAAGTGAATTCAATTCTGCTTGAATTGTATCTTTCTATTTTGACCATTCTTTTCTATATTTACATTCCTCAATAGATTTAGGCTCAGGATCCTTGTTTTCTTTTATCATTTCAATAGCAATATTATAAGAAAAATTGTCATTGACAACTACATTTTTTCGGTTCCATCTTTTTCTTGTATTGACATAACTTATTGAGATCTCTTTATTTTCATCATTTTCATTTTCACTTTTAGTTACCTGAATCACTTCTTGAGTTTTATAATTAGTTATGTTATGGTTCTCTTCAGGAACCCCCGCCTCCACTATATGACCATCTTAAATATTTGCTCCTTTACTTTTACGAGGATTTTTATCTTTGGAACTAACCGGTCTTCCACGCTTCAAGCATGGATTACTTTCTTTTACACTAACAGTTTGTCCTATTAAGACATCAATTCGTATTGGAGCATTTTCAACTGGTATGTAAGATTTAATGAATCTAGCAGTTGATTTGTAAAATGAACCATTTGTTGAACTTCTGGTTCACATTGCTTTGTACAAGGATCTTAGACATTAATAATTTTTTTCAAGTACTTTATTAATCCAACTTTTTATCCTCTCCCCCTAATGTTGGAAAAACTAACAACTCATGTCATAATTAAATCTCGAATTAATAGCTCAAAAATATTAGAAAGAGACTCATATAAATATACATTCTCAATGTCTCATTATGACCCATTTTTTTGCGTTGTGGTGGAGTAGTTGGAACATGTACCGCACATCCAAAAATTGTAAGATGGGAAATATTTGGTTTTGTTGACCAAAAATCAATTGTAATAGGGAGTATTTATAATTTATTGGCTTGATGCGTACAACATGTAAATCAATACAAGCATGAATCTCATGCTAAAATAGAAAGTTTTGTTCCCATAAGTAATGATTTAACTATTGGTTGAAGGTATTTGATAAACAATTCAGCTAAATCATTTTGTATGTGAACATGAGTTACAGGATGTTCAAATTTTATCCCAATTGACATGCAATAATCATTGAAAACTTGGAATGTAAATTCACCAACATTAGCAAGATGAATTGTTTTAATTGCATAATCTAGACAATCTCGCAAACGACAGGTTGCGAGTTAATAACGCATGTGATTATTTTGTAGATGCATCTATCAAAATCATATAATATCAAAACCATACACATGAAAGATGAATGGACTTATATTCATTTCAGAAATGCAAGACATTAAATCTCAACTTTAGCTAGTGAGTTTCTAAGAATCAATTTTCATTAAAAACAAGCAACAAATGAGAATTTTTTAAATTAAAGAATCTTCTGGTTCTTTAATGAATATTCATATGAATTTCAATTAATTTTTGCATCATATATGATCCAAGATGATCTAACTGGTCATGCTAAGTAGTAAATGCATTTGTATTAGTAAACTTCTAGTTTACTTTAACATGTGTTTCAATTGTACTAAATTGTAACAAATTGATAATTTTATTGTCCTTTTATTTTGTATCCACATTAAATACTATTGTGATATTTATTACTGAAAATGTCTAAATCATTGTGAATTCTATAATGTCACTAAGTCAATAAATAAATATAATTTTCAAAAAATTATATGTAATATTCGCTTCAAGAAATAAGTTAAAATCTTCAAATATAAGGCATTTGGTATAGTGGTATGATTCTCACTTAGAGTGCGAGAGGTCTCGAGTTCGCTTCAAAATATAAATAACCCAATCCTCTTTTGATTCATATGAAATATAATCTTTTCCTCATTCACAATCTCAATATGAGATCCATTATGAATATCTTTTAAAACTAATGCATTAACCATCACAAACTGTGCTTTTTAGATATTGATATTCTAGCTCTTCTAGAGCTTTCAATTAATTTTGTACTATCAAATATTGGAATATATTTGTTCATTTTGGTACCAAATAAGATAAATATTTTTTATCTATAATGATAAAATTTATTACTACATTCTCATATAATTCCTTAAAGAATATTAACAGGACAAAATATTTGGGCATACAACACATATGTGACCAATAATCTTTCATATCACATTGATAACATAAGTTATCTTTATCCTTTGAAAACTTATCTTGAGAACTCTCATTGTTCGTTTATTTATTACTATGTTCCCACTTTTAGTGGTCCATGAGTATATCTTTTATTTATGTTTACAATCACTTCGGGGAATGCAACAAATCTAGTAGGATAGACTTATAAACATCCCAATATATTCTTTATTTCATAATCACCATCACAAACGTGCATGAGATTTCAAATCAAAATTTATCTATTCATATTTTCATGATTAATGTCCAATTATAATAAACATTATATAATAAATAAAACATAGTAAAATATACCTGAAGATCTTTAACATCAACGTCATCTCGTTGACTATTATCACGAGTACTATTACAAGTAGTAAAAAACTTTGTTTTTGTAATAATATTTACAATCTAATAGTAAAAATCATTTGATAAATAATCAAAATTTTCGTATACGATGCTTGAAAATTATCTTATACACATTGTACCAAAATTTAATACCACATATATGTTATAAAATCTTATCTTGCTCTAATAAAATATTTATAAGTCTAATTTAAAAGATATCATACAGTCATTCAACATTAGCAAGTTAATAAGAATAAATAGATCCTATCAAATTTCTCTTTAATTAACAATGGTAGGTTAATAACACTTTCCACCATAATTTTAATAAAATTTCAAGAATATTTAATACAAGTAATTTAATAATCAAAACATCTAAATATTATGCATAATATAACTTAATTTAAAAACTTCAAAAGAATGATTTATAAAAAAAATAGAGAAAACATACCATATTAATAGCAAACGTATCTAATCAACAATTATGTCTTTTACATAAATAAAAAATTAACTCGGAAAGGCAAAAATCAAGTACCATCAGAATGTGAAATTTATGTCAAATAAAAATTAATAGTAATCATACCTTAATTGGAAAAGAAAATATGGTCGAAATATAAAAATTTCTTACCAAATCTATATTTTACTCATACTTGTACAATAAATCAAAGATCGGGACTAAGAACCATAATCCATTCTAATATTGAATCTTTCAACATCTTGAAAATGAAATTGTAAGGGTGAAAGTTTAAGGTGAAAAAGAATTTGGTATGTGGGATAGCTTCGAAAGATTTTGAAAAAAATAGAGAATCATCGTGCTGATAATGTGTTATAAAAAAAAGAGAGATGAAGAGAATAAAGAATAAAGAATAAAGAAAATATGAAAGCAATAGATAATGTACTTTATTGATCAAAAGGGATGATTACAATGCTTCATCACGTCTCTATTTATAGGCATAAGAAGTATAAAAGAAGTAGAGATCTAATTCTAATAGCTATTAAATTTAAAGTATATCAAAACTTTATCTTTATCATAATGGACATCCACTTAATAAAATATTCATAACAATTTTAACATTAATTGTTTGTTATTTTAACTTATTAGTAGTAAGTATACTTAGACTTTATTCAAGTTATAACTTTATATTAAAATAAATAAAATAATCACAACTTATTTTTAAATAGAGTTATAACTAAAAATTTTAAATTGAATTATAAATATTCTTAAGTGTCAATTTAATACTGCCATAAAAAAATCAATTCAAAAGTTTTTTAAACTCTTCTTTTATATATATTATAGATAATTTTATTTTTGAAAATAAAATCCTCCATTTTATCTTATAATAACAGTTTACTAGACAAAACCCAAATTGTAACTAACATTAATCAGTTTTTTTTTAAAAACCTAGACTGTTAAAAAAATCCAATCTTCTTAAACTTGTTGGGAACTCCAAACTGTATTAAATAGCATAGACAACTTAAGGTTTACATTATGATTTTTATTTCACTTCTCTTTTCACATGAAAGCAAACCAAAATTTTTAAGATAAACATCATAAATCATATAAATAAACTATCATAATTAAGTTCAATAATTGTTAATTTGAAATCATATGACATATAAGGGCATAAAAATAAATTTATTAAGTTATTATAATTTTATAAAAAATTAAGATTAAAAATGTTGAATTTATAAAAAGAAAAATTTGATAATAAAAATAATTTATTAAAATTTATTTTTGAATAATCTTACATTTTATAAATCAAACATGTAAATTTTAGAATAAATAGAATAAGGTAATCTTATATCCCATCCATTAAAAGTTGCACACCATTTCTCCTGCCAAAATCCCAATAACAAGATCCTACAATTATGGTTGGATAAAAGTGGAATGCCAATTTAGGGAGATTGGGTGGTGGAGCTGCACTTTAATAGAAGAATCATTTTTCATTAATATAATCTCCACCTAACTCAAATTTATGACCCCTAAACCAAAGAAATTGTGTTTAGATTGGTCTTTAAGTTTCAATTATAGCTTTCAAGTTTTACCAAATTACAAGATTCCCCACGTATTATGATCACATTCACATGCTAAAACACAGCACAAAGATAAAAATTTGTTGGCACACCAAACATTTCTTAATTTCCTTCGATAGTAAAGTTGTTGGCTACAGTTAATGATATAGGTCCACCCCACTTTGCGTTAACATCGGCAACCAAGCTATGCTATGCTTAGTAATCCAATTTATAAAGCTGCAAGATTCATATTTTGATTTAAACCATATTTTTCGACTAAATTCAATCACTACATTAAGTAAACACTATCACAACAGCTGGGTTTAGATATATCCAACGAAGAAGTTAAAGCCTGTTAGGTTTTGCTGCAAATTCCAGTTTCAATGAGGCTGGCAGCATTGCAGATTTTTATGGTGACACTTTGAATAGATTATGCCGTTGAATCAATTGAATTTGTTGATAAACATAGCACTAGCCATTGTATTTCACAAACATTGATTTTTTTTTTTCTCTCTTTACAATGAAAACTGGGTTCGGGTTTCGGATTCTGAAGCTGAGTCTGCTATCAGAGATTAATTTAGCAAGATGTAGACCTGCAAATAGGGTTTTGTTCTTGGTTTTGGCATTGAACATGGCACCAGCTGACTTTGTCTCTCAGCTCCTGGAAAGCCCTCATTGTTTCGACATCGAATCCTCCAGCAAACTGCGACAAATAGAGTTGTATAAGCAAAAAAGTTAAAAAGAGTGTTTTGTCCTAAGTTGTAGAAATTAATGAGAATTATTAACCTGATGTACGCGGAATGCAAATCTAACTCCTTGAACAATCAGCTCCTTTTCCTCAGGCCCGCCCCCAACTGCTTCGAGCTCTGCAGATACTCGTCTCATGTACTTCATCGCTAATTTGACCGACGCTAGCTTGATCTGCAACAATTGATTGGCATTTTAATGAGTTAACAAACACCAATAGCAGCAACAACTGGAATTCATCATTAGAAAACACATTGAGACATTTATACTAATATTCAGATTGCATTTTACCCTTTCTAAAAAAAATAGATAAATTAGTTCTTATAGGTTAAATCAAAGACCAAATAAATTATTTTGTTAAAAATTTTATCTATGTTTACTGTTAAAATCTAATCCTTATACGTCGAAATGAGGTACATGTGAACATACAATTGTCCAAATAAATCAGTTTACTTTTTTATCAAACATTCTATAACTAATTTGGAATAAATGGGGCAAGATACACAGAATCTCAACATGAAAGGACAAACAAGAACGGAGTAAGTTGATACAACTTTCATGTTTGTTTTAGATGATATAAAGAAAGCATTATCAATCTCATCAACAATAACCGTTACGATATGCAGTGCCTATGTTGTTTTAACCCTTAGGAATGTTGGATAAAGATCCATATAATGATGAAAATCTTAAAGAAAATTGAACATGCCCAAAATAGATAGAGACCCACACTCGAGAACGAGTCACATAAGATTGAGAATCCTATTCTCTTCGAATTCCACATAAGCAACCGTCATTTTGTCGCCTAGCAAATACTAGTTAAAGTATAATAATACATTTTCCCTTCGCGAGATCCAAAAAGCTAAAGATTAGTTAAAAGATAGACCTAAAATCTAAAACCAAATTGAATTGACCCATTAATTTAAGAACGAAGATGAGTTTACTCAATTTTTTAAAATATATTTGATGCATCATATTCCGTACTTATATATATTTAAATTACCTGGCACACAATTCCAGTTTCAAGCATCCAATCCATAGGAATTTGGAAACCTTTGTATCGGCTTGTAGCAGATTCTCTCATTCGCGAGAGATTGTAAACGCCATGCTCTAACCTGCACCCATAAACAACTGAATCAGAACAAATTCATTAAAAAAAAAAATGCATCAAAAAGCATAAGGATTATATACTTTTCAAGTAAAGTCTGCATCTTCTTGAGAGCCGGAGCACAAGGTTGGCGGGGATCATCACGAAACAATGAAGCCTCGGATTCTAGTTTCTTGAGATCACAATACCCAAACGCCGCCTCCCGCAATGCATCCGCCTTCTGTTCTGGCCATTCAAAATGCTTTAGCACCGCTCTTTCATCCACCTAATATCAACAACAAAACACACTCATCACCTATGATTCAAATTTGAATGCTTAGTAGAGAAAATATAGCATAAATGTACCAAGTAAGAGAGCTCGTCGTCCAGCCATTTAACAAAAGGCACGACATCCTCAATATCTGTAAACGCGGCATTCTCAACTTCTTTGATCAAAAACCGTATGAAGTCTCCTTGTGTTTCCACATCTGTCTTTATCTGTTACCACAAAATTATAATTATCACTAAATCAAACTGATTTTAAATGGCTAAGGATATGTAGGTTATTATTTGAAATTCAAAAATTACACCTTTTCTTTTCTTTTTCTAAAATTCCCAATCGGTTCTGTCTTATCTAAAACAAATAAATCAAGAGAGAGCAATTGACAACTAGTCACCTGTCACAGTGGCATTATCGTAAATAAATACTAAAAAAAATACTCGAAACTCACCGCCAGCAAATGAGTTGACCGATTCTCAATCTCCCCTATCATATCCCTTGAATTGGCGGTTGCCGGTAAAACCTCCGGCACGCTACAGCCACCCGCCTCTCTTTTTGATTCCCTGCGCATAAGCGAGTGATAAAACTCCACAACCTCCGGAACTCTCTTCACTTTTGCTGCAATTGTCCTCATCCCCTTCTGAGGCGGCGGTGGTGGTGGCGGCGCAATAGCTTTTATAGGCGGAGGCGGTGGTGGAGGAGGTGAAACTTGCTTCACTGCTGCCTGAGGAGGCGGCGGAGGTGGTGGTGGTGGAGAAATTTGTTTCTCTGTGGAATCAGAGGAGCTATTGGATGACGTGGATGAAGATGAGGACGACGACGAAGGTCTCGGCGGTGGTTTTGGAACTCTAGGAACACGAGTTCTGATGTTAACACTAGTAGACTCAACGATTTCCTCCGACTTACTCCTCGAGTGTCTGGGTCTCTCATTTTCGATTTCCTCTCTTTTGAACTCCGAGCTCTCAACTTTCTCATTACTGAAAGCACTAAAAACAATGGCGTTCGTACATTTATTATTACTATTATTTCTCTTAAAATTCTTTATCAAATTGGACTTCACACTAACTTCCACGAACCCTTGAAACTGCTGCGAAGAGGAAATCAATTCGTCGGTTTCCGCCGTAATCTCCGCCTTACTATTACGATCAGAAGAGGAAGACGACACCGTTTCCTTCAGCTCCGCTATCTCTTCTTCCATTTCTCTCACTTTCTTCTCCTTCTCCTCCTTTTCTTCTTCAATCTTTCCCTTCATCTCCTCTACTTCTGTTTTCAACATCGCGTTTTTGTTTCTCAAGCCCTCAATCTCTTCCAAAGCTCGTCCCAATTCTGCATTTTTAACGACGATCTCATTTTCCAGCACGGGGACAATGGCCACTGATTCTTTTAAAAGCTTGTGCTCTAGAAGCTCTGTTCTGAGCCTGGACTCTCGTTCCCTCAACTCTTCCACCAATCGGAGAAGCTCAGTGACATCTGGTGGACGAGGCTGGACTTGAGCCGAGGATCGAGGGAAATAAACACCAAATGAACGTGAGAAAACAGCTTTTGCTGAAGTAGTGTTCTTGTTCCCTGAGCTTGGGGATGGCGATGGCGGTTTTGATGGAGTATCATGCTTTGAGTTCGCAGATGATTTTTGAAACCCCATTGCCAATCTTACCTTACCAGCCACCATTGATAAGGTGTGTTTTTGCTTTCTCTTACTCGTTTTCTATGGTTTAGGGTAGGATTGATTTTTCTAAATTGTGATCTGTAAGAAAGTGAAGGACACCCAACAAATGTCCTTGTCAGCTTGGTTTTTCAGACAGTGAAGTCTGGGAATTTGTGGAAATTTGAGTAATTGAAAACAGGGGGAAAAAAGGAACGTTAAATCGGTGTAGACGAGAGTTGAGAGTATAAGAGAGGGAAACTACTCTAAATTAAAGAACAAGAAAAAGAAAAGGAAAAAATTAAAAATGTACGAATATGGAGGAACGGTCTTCTTTTCTTGGTTCCATTTGAAAAAGGAAAAAAAACATCATTCATTTTCTAAATGAAAACTATTATTCTAATATTTTTATATTTTTTGTTTAATTATTATTTTATATTTAATAGGTTAATTTATTAAAAAAAACCTATTTCCAAAATTATTTACGAAAATGAGTCAATTTTTTAATTATTTACAGAAAATGTTCAAATTCCTTAAAAGCGCATCCACATCAACGCGATTACAGAGGATATGCCAGCAAAATGCATCCTTGGGGAAGCATTTTTGCCATATCAGCATAAATTGCACCCTCATAGACGCATTTTACTGATGTGACAAATACACTCCCCCAAGAACATGTTTTAGCCCATGTTTAAATTTTTAACAAAGGTAATTTTTTTAAATATTATAAAAATAGACCAATTTTTTTAAAAATTTACAAGAATAAACCTTAAAAAAGACTCAAAGTGATAGCAACATTTTTTTTAAGGTGTTATCAACTAATATGGAAATAAAATTTATAGAGCAAATCTTTATATAGACTCAAAGTCTCATTTCCTTTGTTTTCTTAAGTAATGTGGGATATGATATATTTGTATATATAGACTCATGAATAGGTTTACAGCTTGTTCTTAAATAATGTGGGATTCCTTCATCTTTTAACTAATAACATGAGACTAAATGCTACACTATATTTTATAATTTTTTACAAAACAATTTCTATTTTTATATTTTGTTAATATTTTCTCATATTATAAAATTATCTTTTGAGATATTTAATTTTGTTGCATTTTAGAATTGTTAACATATACAAAAGAACTATTAAAAAAGAGAACAAATTTCACATATAAACTTGTACATGCAATAATCTTCTATACAACTTTAAATGTTTGAAGTTAATATCAATGCAATTCTAATTTTTAAAATAATTTTCTATTATTTAAATTTAGAAGTTATACTTTTAATTTTTAATTTTAATTTTATTTTATATTATGAATGTTTGATTAATAAATAAATGGTGAGTATTTGGCACTAAAATAGTATTTTTTTGTAATTTTAAAAATTGATATATCTTTTTAAATATTTACTTATTTTTAATATTTTACTATACTAATTGATTTTTAATTCTAATTTTAATTTAATTTTCATCACCTAATGAATGCTGATAAATTTATTTTAGATGTATTTTGACTAGATAGATAATCTATTTAAATATGGTATATAATTATGTTAAATAAGTTTTTTTATAGAAATATATAATAGACATAAAATATAATAATTTTTTTCATTTTCTTATATCTAGATTAAATTACATTAGTAGTCACTTAACTATGATTTTTAGCTATCGAATTATAAAAACTTACAAAATGACCACTCAACTAGTAATTTTTAAATATTTATTTTTAATATTTTACCATACTCATTTTATATTTTATAAATTTTTACTTATAGAGTTTAAAATTTTTATTTATAATGTAACAAATATTTTCTTTTTGTAAAAAATTTAAACTCTAAGTAAAAAAATAAAAATATAGTGTAACTTTTAATCTCATGTTGTCAGTTAAAAGAGAAAGGAATCCCACATTGTTTAGGAACAAGCTGCAAACCTATTCATGAGTCTATATATACACATATTCCATATCCCACTGTGCTTATAAAAATAAGGGAAATGAGACTTTGAGTCTATATAAAGTTTTGCTTTGTAAGTCTTGTTTCTATATTAATTGGTGACACCTTTAAAAAAAGTTGTGTTATCACTTTGAGCCTTTTTTTAAGGTTTATTCTTGTAAATTTAAAAAAAAAATTTGGTCTATTTTTATAATATTTAAAAAATGACATTTTTTAAAAATTTAAACACGGGCTAAAATGCATCTCTAGGGGAGCATTTTTGTCACATTAGCAAAGCGCGTCCACAAGAGTGCGATTTGTGCTGACATGGCAAAAACGCTCCTCCAATGACGCGTTTTGCTGACACAGCCCCTGACTTCGCGTTGATGTAGACGCGCTTTCGGGGAATTTGACCCTTTTAGGTAAATAAAAAAAAAAAGTGACCCATTTCCATAAATAATTTTGAAAGTGGGTGTTTTTTTAGTATATTTACTTATTTAATATATTTTTTTTCATTTTAAATATAATTCAATTCGGAGCATTATTACTGCATGAATGGTAAAATGAACTCTTTATAAGAATTTTTTTTTTTGAATTATAAGAGGAGGACAAAATCTTAATAACAACACAACTAACGCGATTTAAACTCGGGCTACACCTGTAGCGATGAATACTCTAGCTAACAGGGCAACACACAGGATTCACTCTTTATAAGCTTTTAAGACATTGCATATGTAACATCCCAAAGCATTTTGCATGCAGTTTTTATACGTTATTGTTGTTCTACCCTTATGCTATGGCTATCCCATGGTGTCAAGCTTACGCTACAGAGGTGTTTGATGGGAGTGATTAAGTGTCCGTTTGTTTAACTGAAAATAGTTTTCGGAAAATTATTTATGGAAAATTATTTACTTTTCTAGAAAAATTAATATTTTTTGGTATTTGAATAAATTTGTGTAAAATATTTTTTATTGTTTGACGAATTTTCTGAAAATATTTCATGTAAGTCGCTTTTAAATGAAACAAACATACATTTGAGAATTTATTATCTTTTCATTGTTTAATTGATTTTATTTTATATCTATTAAATTTATGCTTTACATAAGTTTTCATATATTTCAATGATTTATTTATAAATAAATACATCAAATTAAATATATAATAGTACTCAATTATTAAGCTAGAATATTAACAATTATAAATTGAAAACAACCAAAGCGAATAGATGATTCCTAATTGTATTATAAAAATAAAAAACAATGATTGAATAATAATAAATTAGCTTTCAAACCACAATTAGTACTACAAATTAATAATATTATCCAAGTGCATAATTAGTAATACACCACATGATGACTACATTATTGTCCAATTAATGTTGAATTGTCTCAATTGATCTATAATATCTTGATATCATCACTCAAAACCTTACATTATGACCAATTATATGTAAAAATATAATTACTTGCTCTATAATTATTCACAAATTTAGTTGATTGTAACAAATTGTTCATGCTAAGAATGTCGCACAAATTTAAAAAAAAAAAGGAAGAAGAAGAAGAAGCAATCAGCCTCATCCTTATCACATTAATACAATGTTGGTCATCTCTATATAAAATTCTATTAATATAATTTTCTCTTTCATAATCTCGATTCATAAGGGGGTAAGAAGCAATTTCCTTCCTAGTTTTTAATTTTTTAATCCAAAGAGCCACAAAAATTAAAAGTGAAGCCACGACCCCAACAATTGCATTATGATCTTGGTTACAATCCATATATACAAAATAGTGTCACACAAATATTTGATCATTAGAAAAGATAATTTTAGGTTGTGTTTGAGCTCAAGAACTAACAAAACCAACATCAACAATGAATAATACAAATCGAATAGATTTTTGAGCTCTGCAATAAGTTAAAACTTTAGAAAAACATAAGTGAGAAACTAAAAACAAACATTCAATTGAAAAGAATGATAGCAAAACATACAACTAACAAATATAATCATAAAACGGTAAAAGAATTAAGCAACAAAAATAAAAACTTGGGAACAATCGACAACTAACAAAGATATGTTTATAACATTGATAAGATGTCATCTTACTATGTGCGAGATACCTCAAAAGTAGTATTATCGTTAGAGTGATCTAATTTCATGCTAATAAGTAACCATAAATCTCTAAATTGATCTTTATATTATTAACTGTGATGTGAAGTTCTCATAGTTATCATTAATCGATTGAGCCTTAGACAATTTAGATTTTTTTTTCTAGCTATAATAGTACAACATCATGCGTTGTTATTATATGATGCCCTTTTCTTGAGAGAAATTGTTCCTTAAACCCTAGTGTCATCAGAAAACTACTAAAAAAATAAACGACAGACTTCGGTTGTTTTTTAGCAAAAACTATTTTTTTGTTACTTGTATATTCTGACAAATGAGATGGGTAAAAAGCTGAACATATTATTGGCAAAACCATAGACTTAGATAGGCCTAAGATCCTTTGATTTTTAAACTTGAAATATTAAAGGGTAAACATGTGCATTCACAAGCCAACAAACAACCTCAGGTGCAAATTCTTTTCCTTTATTCAAAAAAAGAAAACTCCAAATAGATTATAGAAGAGACAACTAATTCAAAAATGAATCAAATGATGCAAATGTCAAACATAAGAGAGATGAGCTGCCTTGGATGGGGGAATCCTTTGAATCAGAGGGGTTATGAGCAACGATGAAATTGCAAGCAATGAATTTGGGATAAATTATTTTTTTAACATGTTTTCTTATTGTTCTTGCTAATTATTGCTTTTCTTTTTTCCTTCTGCTACTTAAGAAACAACTTTTCCAGCGATAATTGTGACCAATTGACTGAGAGTAAATTTTACTTCACATATTTTTTCAGCCAAGTTTCATTAGAACTTACAACAGTTCTTCTGTTCTTCCACCTTGAATCTATATATGAAACTAGAATCCTTACATAATTTTCAAAACTAGCACTAAGCTTCTTAAACAATATTTTTTTATATATACTTACAATCTCTGAATCTTGATAAAGATGAATTTCTTTAACCTTGTTGAGTATAATTTCATGATTATTCCAAGTTGTCAAGTTTATAGAATGCAAATTCATTTAAGAATCTTCTTGTACTGGATATGAATTTATAAACCGGTATATCTTATTGTACTCATTTTGACATCTCCTTGTAAAGCGGTTATGTCATAACTAAGCTTGCGAAAATAGAAAGGTTCATGATCTAGCTCTCCATAATATAAAACTAAGTATATTCTTTTATAAGACATGAAAATGAGTAATATTTGAAATATGTTTATTATATGCATAAAACTATTGGGTAAGTCCAAAAGAATTAGCAACCTTTTAGCACATAGTTTGAGGAAAAATACTGGGGAACAATTAGAAACAACCCAAAAATTAATTCATCTTAATAAGAGAAAAGTAAAACTTTGAATAGCAAAGTTTATCGCATCAAAGAACCAGTTCCAAAATCCCTAAGCTTACATATAGGAAACTAAAAAGTTAAATCAAACCGTATAAAATTTATCATTTCCTTATTATCCCAATTTGATCATTCCATAATCAAGCTTAGGGTTTTATAAAATTCCAAAAGCTAAAACAAAAAGGCAAGACCTTTTTTTTATTCTAACCCTCCAAACCATACTCAGGACCAAAACTTGAAACAACCCAAATTAGAAACCGTAAACAAAAACCAAAACAATGAATCAAAAAGGGATTTTTTATCAAACATGGACTCAATATAAAAAAAATATATTGCATATTAAAGGTGAAAACAAAATTAACCTGTAAAGTAAACAAGGAAAGAGAGTAAGCTGCTGAAGAGTGAAACCAGTAAAAGACCAACGAGAAAGTCAAAAACAGAAAAATGTATTCTTCCTCAATGTCTTGTTGAATCAATGTGTTTTTGGATGATGGGATGCTAAATCATGACACAGGCAAAGGTGTGTTCGATACAAAGATGAATCCTGGGTCGGGGTCGTAATTAAAGGGGAAGGGGAAGAGGGTTTAACAAAGTGTTCAGATGTGAAAAGGAGAAAGATTGGAAAATGTTTCTAAAAAATGGCACCATTTTCTCATATTTTGGAGAATGTTTTACGGTGGGAATTCATTTTCCACCAAACAAATATCGGAAAAGGCTGAAAATATTTTCTGTAAAAGTTTTTACAAGTAAACAAACGGACCCTAAAACATTATTGAAAGAATTATTGTTTCAACTTCAATCTAATTTAATGGTTTTAACTTTTCAAATTCACCATTTTTAGGGTAGTCACATCTAACCCACTCTAACTCATATCCTAAACTTGAACTTAACACAAAGTCAATTACATATTCCTTCATAAAAAGTCAATTACTATCAAACGGAAATCCAGTCATCCATCACAAAGACAAATGACTCATGACCATGTTTACTTTTCATCAACCATGTAATGCCAACGAAAGGATATTTACCCACATCTTAGGCTATGAATTCCATTGTTGTGAATGATGCTACATAAAGTAGAAGTCGTACACCCAACATACCAACTTTTGATTCATTATCTATTCAAACTCAGGCTTTTACTTACATCAAAGTGCACGAGTCACACGTACGTAGTCTGCCATCCACTCAGGATTCAGGTATGCCACACTATGAACGTCACAAGTGAATAAATCCATAAATGTATTTAGGATCTATTCTTCTTGGATCCTGTCTAATGTACTATCAGTCCAGTCAGTTACATCTATATTTCTATCTTTTGGGAGTCATCCGCTCCGATGCCTAAGACAAAACATATCCCCAATTGGACTTGATAGATGACATATTAGTTTTTCAATTGGTTTGCTCATTTCCTATTAGATTAATGACATGTTTAGGTTCATTTACTAATATAAATTGTCTTTTTATATTATGATCCAACCACATAATACCGCTTAGTATTAATTAAATATTAAACAACCAGTAAGCAACATTTGCTTCCATTTTGCTTTGTGTGCAAAAACTGTTTGAGGACCATATACAAAGTATTAATATGATCATGAATAATTTATTAATCAATCTGTTCGAAAAATTACATGTAACACCCCGTACCCGAGTCCGTTACCGAAGTCGAACACAAGGTGCACACAGACTTAACTTAATTGTTTTCACAGTCCATAAAAAAAAATTTCCAGACAAGCTGGTTACTGCATCACTGTCGCCTTAAAAATCATATCTTGAGTTTCAAAACTCGAAAATCAGTTTTGTAATTTTTCCCTAAAACTAGACTCATATGTCCATCTACAGATTTTTTTCTAGAATTTTTGGTCGAGCCAATTAGTACAGTTTATTAGTTAAAGTCTCCCATGTTACAGGGGTCGACTACACTGACCTTCGCGCGTTACAACTTGAATATCTCCCTGTACAGGGCTTCAATACTGATGCCGTTTATTTCTATAGAAACTAGACTCAAAGAGGAATCTATACATATATGGCATGACTCCTAATTATCTCTGGTTAATTTATAGAGAATTTCCAAAGTCGGAATAGGGGATCTAGAAACCGTTCTGGCCTGTTTCACGAGAACTTTAATATCTCTTTACATATAACTCATATGACCGTTTCGTTTCTTCCATATGAAAGTAGATTCATCAAGGTTCATTTACATAATTTATTCCCCATTTAATTCCATTCCTACAAATTTTAGTGATTTTTCAAATCCACACCGCTGCTGCTGTCAGCATCTGTTTTCAAGGTAAACTTTACCTATTTCGTGGTTCCCATGGACCAACTAGAGTTTTGTCATACATAGGTCCACATATAATCATATTTAGCCATTCCAATGGCTGATCATTTGCCCAACACTTCCATTCCAGTCCATAGTCACATCATGAAACCATACATATATACATAAACACAAATGGTCTAATGCCATACTCCACTTCTACGAGCCATTTTCGCATGGCCGTACACACATACATCACAAAAAGTACTTGAAAAACAACAAAGGGTAGTCCTATACATGCCATTTCAAAGGTCAACCGAAATTGTACCAAAAAGGGGGCTTTGATAGTGTGGGAGACTTCGACTTCCAAAAATCCCGAGTCCGATAGCTGACGAGCCAAAATCTATAAAACAAAGAAACAAAGAAACGGAGTAAGCAATTTATGCTTAGTAAGTTTGAGCGAAGAATTTAAGCACAACCGAGGTATAACATTCATATAACTAAACGGATAATTCCGTATATACATACTTTCAAATCATTTCTACTTTACATTGCAACCCCTATGTTCATACATAAGGGATCATCTTAGCCAAATACCGGAAGCTCATTACTCAACTGAACGAATATTATTCGAAGGAACTCAACTATTCCAATGCACATACGAACATACCTCATTGCTGGAATTTTTGCAAGTGTATTAACTGAAATTTTTACAGCAAGATTGCTCATTCCCGAATCATGTACCTTCAGAATTTAACCGGATATAGCGACTAGCTCGATTGTCTTCGGGACATTGCCCGGTTATAGTGATTCGCACAATTGCCTTCGGGAATTAGCCCGGATTTAGTAACTCGCACGAATGCCTTCAGGACTTAACCCGGTTTTGGTAACTCGCACAAATGCCTTCGGGACTTAACCCGGTTTTAGTCACTTAGCACAAAAGCCTTCGGGACTTAGCCCAGATACCATTCGAATAACCAAGCACATATATCAACAAATCAATACACATTCTTATTACATTCTCATTACCAAAGCTCAAACACAAGACACTTATCATATTTACAATTTCGGCTCAATAGTCACACACAAAGAGCATGATTTCGATTTGCTTAAAACATGATCTAATCAAATCATAATTTAAGCTCTATTACTCAAGAACTTACCTCGGATGTTGTCGAATGATTCTGATGGCTATTCGACCACTTTTTCCTTCCCTTTATCGGATTTAGCTCCCCTTTGCTCTTGAGCTTAATTTAACAAGTAAATTGATTTAATCATTTGAGCATCGAAGAGGAATTCAAGGTACTTAGCCCACATATTTTCATTAGACATTAAAGTCACATATGTACGAAATCATGAATCAACTCAACACATTAGTTAGTACTCTCCTTAGTCAATTTTCCAAGCCAAGAATAGGCATCAATATGCTTGCCTCTAACCGAATGCATGCACACCAATCCCCTCATGTGGCGAATATGCATGTCCATGTTGAGGCCAATTATACACTTAATACCACACATAAACGGCATACATTTTACTAACTAACGATTCCATATTGTAACTCAATACGCATCAATCATTTACTTCATAACCAAACATCATCATATGAAAATATATACCTTGAGATAGTTTATATGTCATACCAATACATCATGTGCAAACATATATATATATATATATATATATATGCTAGAGCCGAATCTCAAAGTTGATTATAACTAAACATGAACATAAATCCAAAACACAAATCTTACCTACCATGCAATAAGCATAAATTATACTTATGGATGTACCATGGCCGAATACATCACAACACCATACCATTTCAATTTTGGTCATGGTTAAACAAAGAACTTAATGTCTCACTCAAAAATGCTAAAAAGAAAGTCCAAGAGCCATCAATCCACCATCACATGTATCATTAGCAAGCTTCATATTTAACATGCAATGGCATTAACACAAAATCCACCTTGGCCGAATACCACCCCCATGACATAGCAAGGATTTGAACCATGGGCTAATTAGAACTCAAGCTAGCAACTAAAAACATGCATAAATCTCATGGCACAACCTCAACATACCTTAATCTAGATACAAGTATGGCCAAACCTCCTCCTAATCCTCTTCCAAACCAAGCATGAAGCAAAAACCCCTTCCTTCTTCCTTAGAATTTTCAGCTCAAAGAAATGAAAACAAGGATGAACAACAATTTTTTTTTCTCTCTTTTCTTCAACTCACGGTAATAGGGGGTAACACACACATTCTTTCTTTTTTTTTTTCTTCCCTTTCATTATTCAATTCCCATGCTCATTATTTTATTTTTTTCTTACATACACCATTGTCACAACATGTTTCATGACATGTTTTTCCCATAATCCCTTGTCATGGCCGGCCACTAGCTATTAGGGGGGGAAATTTGACATGCAAGTCCTCCCTTTTGATTACATGCACTATTAGGTCCTTATAGATTAGCCTATCACATTTCAAAAGTGTCACACAAGTCCTAATAACTGAATTCACATGCAATCGACTAAATCGAAACTTGAAATTTTCACACATTCATAAATACATATTCTAGACAATAAATATTACGCTCAAACATTTCGGTGACTCGGTTTAGCGGTCCCGAAACCACTTCCGACTAGGGTCAATTTTGGTGTCACAACTCTCCCCACTTAAGAAATTTTCGTCCCGAAAATCTTACCGTAAATAGGTTTGGGTATCGCTCTTTTATAGAATTCTCGGTTCCCAAGTAGCTTCTTCCATCCCGTGTTTGAGCCATAACACTTTTACTAACGGAACCCTTTTGTTTCGAACTCCTTCACTTCACGAGCTAGGATACGAATCGGTTCTTCTTCATAACTCATATCGGCTTGAATTTCAACCTCGATGGACTAATTACGTATGACGGATCGATCTATAACGTCAAGCATCGAAACATGAAAGACGTCGTGAATCTTTTCAAGTTCGGGGTAAAATCAAACGATACACAACCGGACCGACTCGTTCGGATATCTCATATGGCCCGATGAACCTCGGACTCAATTTGCCCTTGCGCCCAAATCGAGTATCTTTTTCCAAGGCGAAACTTTAAGAAACACTTTATCTCCCACCGATACTCAATGTCTTTTCGCTTCGAGATCCGCGTCGACTTCTCGACGATTGGAGGCTATCTTCGATTTTCACGGATTACTTTTACTTTCATTCAAAGATCTTTAATCAAATCCACCGAAAATTTTGCTTTCATCGAGCTCGGTCCAAAACAATGGTGTACGGCATTTACGCCTGCAAGGCCTCGTAAGGCGCCATCTTAATACTTGATTGAAAACTATTGTTGTGCGAATTCAATCAAAGGTAAATATCGTTCCCATGAACCATCGAACTCGAGGATGCAACATCTCAACATATCCTCAAGTATCTCAATTATCCGCCGGATTGACCATCGGTTTGGGGTGAAAGGCGGTCTGAAATGCAACTTGGTACCCAAAGCTTCTTGCAATTTCTTCCAAAATCGCGAGGTGAATCTCGAATCTCTATCCGACACAATGTAAATCGGTACCCGTGTAATCTCACAACGAGAAACGCATAATTCAAATAGTTTATCCAATGAAAAATCCGACGCACGGGATAAAGTGAGTCGACTTAGTCGGTCTATCAACAACAACCCAAATCGCATCCTTCTTGCTTGTCGACAATGGCGGTCCGGACACAAAGTCCATTGTGACTCGATCCCATTTCCACTCGGGTATCGTGATCGGTCAAGTAACCTCAAGGCACTTGATGTTCGCTTTCACTTGTTGACATATTAAACATCTCAAACAAAGTCGAGATGTCTCGTTTCATACCATGCCACCAAAACCGACGCTTTCAAATCGTTGTACATCTTCGTACTCCGGGTGATTTGACATTCGGCTACAATGGGCTTCGCTCGAATCATCGAAATGAGTTCAATTCCTTGGAACACACAGACGACTTCGAACCTCAAACAATCATCATCATCAATTTGAAACTCCGATTCCTTGTTCAAACACACTCACCCGTTTTGCAACCGACTCATCGTCGACTTTCTCGAGCTTCACGAATTTGATGAATCAATAATGGTTTGGCCTTTAATTCACTACTAACACATTGTCGGGTAGAATGCATAAGTGTACATTCATCGTCAGAAAGCAAACAAAGATTTCCGCTTAAGGCGTCCGCAACCACATTAGCCTTTCCCGGTGATAATCAATGACAAGCTCATAATCTTTTAACAACTCGAGCCAACGCCTTTGTCGCAGATTCAAGTCTCTTTGAGTCATCAAATATTTGAGACTTTTGTGATCCGAAAATACATGGCACTTCTCCCCAAATAGGTAGTGTCGCCATATTTTCAAAGCGAATACGATGGCGACTAGTTCGAGATCATGGGTCGGATAATTTTTCTCATGTGGCTTTAATTGTCTCTACGCATAGGCCACAACTCGACCTTCTTGCATCAATACGCAACCCAACCCAAGTAGGGAGGCGCCACTATAGATGACAAACTCTTTGCCCGATTCGGCCGCACTAAAATTGAGCTTCCACAAATAAGTTTTCGCTTGATCAAAACTTTTCGACATTTTTCCGTCCATTCGAACTTAACATCTTTTGAAGTAGCTTCGTCATGGGTATGGCTATCATCGAGAAACCTTTCACAAACCGTCGGTAGTAACCAAGTCCCAAAAGCTCGAACCTCAAGAATACTTCTGAGGCTTCCAGCTAAGTATGGCTGAAATTTTGCTCGAGTCGACTCGAATACCCGATCGCAGATACCACATGACCCAAGAAGCTAACCTCCTTAACCGTAACTCACACTTGTGAACTTAGCATACAACCGCTTATCTCGTAAAATTTGCAACTCTAATCTCGTGTGTTCAAAGATGTTCGGTCTCATCTCTTGAATAGACCAAGATGTCATCAATGAACACAACTACGAACCGGTCCAAATCATCGCCTCAAGATCCAATTCATCAAATCCATAAATACCGCAGGGCATTAGTGAGCCCGAACGGCATCACTAAGAACTCGTAGTGACCGTACCTCTTTCGAAAGCGGTTTTGGTACGTCCAATCTCGAATCCAAGAATCGATAATAACTCGATCTCAAATCTATCTTTGAAAACACCGAGGCTCCCTTTAGTTGATCAAACAAATCATCAATACACGGTAACGGATATTTATTCTTTATCGTCACTTTATTCAGCTGACGATAGTCAATACACAACCTTATGGTTCCGTCCTTCTTTTTCACAAACAATACTGGTGCACCCCAAGGTGAGAAACTTGGTCGAGCGAAACCTCTATCCGTCAATTCTTGCAACTAAGCTTTCAACTCTTTTAACTCGGTTGGTGCCATACGATACGGAGCTATCGAAATCGGCGTAGTCCCAGGTACAAGCTCAATACCAAACTCTATCTCCGAACAGAGGCAAACCCGTAATTCTTCTGAAAAACATCCGTATTCACAAACCACCGCAGACAGATTCGGTTTTATTTCTAACTCCTTATCATCAAGTACATACGCAAGGTATGCTTCGCACCCTTTCTTACATATTTCGGGCCAACATTGATGATATTACAATGGCAACCCTTTAAGTCCGTAGACTCAACTCGGATCATCTCGTTATTTGCGCACCTCAAATCAATAGTCTTGCTTTTGCAATTCACAACCGCATCATGCACGGTCAACCAATCCAACCCAAGAATAACATCAAATTCATCGAACGGTAAAAGCATCAAGTCCGCGGAAAACAGAACCTCGAATTACTAGGGGACATTTCTTACACACTTTGTCGATCAAAGACGCAGCGACCCAAGGGATTTGACACCGAATTACGAACTCAAGAGACTCAATAGGTAAAGTCTTCTTGGATGCTAAGGTTTCGCATATATAAGAGTGAGTAGAACCGTGGTCAATTAAAGCAATCACATTAGTATCAAAGAGAGTGAAAGTACAGTAATAACATCTCGACGAGGAAGCATCCTCGCGTGTGCATATTGCATAAGCCCTAGCAGAGCGCCGAGCCTCGGATCTGGTCGTAGCATCTCTAGATCCTCTCGACCACCACTAGCATTGCCCGTATTTCTAGATGGTCTACCTCGGCGGTGGTAGCGCTGGTTTCCCACTGATCTACATTCTGCTCGCACAACCTCGGCAATCTTTAATGAAGTGGTCAACTGATCCGCACTTGTAACAGAGCGGTCACGGAATCTACAAGTTCCGAATGCCATTTGCCACAATGTCGACACTCGCTCGTCTCGACATTCATTCCCAACACTGGCGATCAAGTGCCTCGTGTACCCACAGGGTCGGTCACGATCTCGCCTAAAAGGCCAAGTGCCTCTAGACCGCCCACATCATCACGAAATTTCTTTGATGCTGTTGAAGAGACTTTCCGAGGATCTTTTACGAAACTCTCCGCTTCCCACATCAACTTTTTGTTTTTCTTTTCTAAGCTCTTCGGCTTTACAAGTTCGCCGACAAGTACTACGAACTCTCGTATTTCAAGAATGCCAACGAACATTTTATATCTTCATTCAGCCCATCCTTGAAGCGTTTACACATGATAGCCTCGGACGAAATACATTCCGGCGTATCTACTAAGTCTAACAAATTTTCGCTCGTAATCGTTGATCGACATAGAACCTTGCTTAAGCTCAAGAAATTCCTTCCGCTTTTGATCAACAAATCTCGATCGATATACTTTTTCCAAACTCGGTTTGGAAAAACTTCCAAGTTACTTGCTCTCGGGCACAACAAGTCGAGTACTCCACCAATAGTAGGCGTAATCGCGTAGCAAGGAGATAGTACACTTTAGGCATTCATCGGTGTACAAGATAGCTCATCGAGTGCAGGATAGTGTTGTCCAACCAAAATTCAGCTTGCTCGGCATCGTCGCTATCCGTAGCTTTAAATTCAGAGCCCCATGTTTTCGGATTACATCAACTGGGGGCTTATTTGACCTTATTTGGTCAGTTACCGGAGGTATTGTAGGTGTGGAGGTTGTGTTTGTTGGGAATGGAAGTTGTGGAACAGCCGTATTAGTTCGAATGTATTGGTTGAACCAATCATTCATCACGCTATAAAATGCTTGTCTAGCTTCATCATTTGGATTACTAGCATTAGGTTGAGAGTCCGCCTGCACTGTCCCTTGTGCGGGAGCAGGCGCTACACTCTAAAGATCATCAGCTACCGCTCGGTCGGGATCGGGATCCATTACTATAAATAAACACATTTGCAAATGTCAGAAATCACCACACTATCAAATAATCACATAAAATGGCATGTATAGCTAGACCCAAACGCATTACGGTAGTCCTAGAATCGACTAAACCGTAGATCTGATACCAATAAAATTGTAACACCCCGTACCCGAGTCCGTTACCGGAGTCGAACACAAGGTGCACAGACTTAACCTAATTGTTTTCACAAATCCATAAAAAATTTCCGCAAGTCGGTTCTTGCATCACTCGCCTTAAAAATCATATCTTGAGTTTCAAAACTCTAAAATCAGTTTCGTAATTTTTCCCTGAAACTAGACTCATATTTCCATCTAAATATTTTTTTCTAGAATTTTTGGTCGAGCCAATTAGTACAGTTTATTAGTTAAAGTCTCCCATGTTACAGGGGTTGACTACACTGACCTTCGCGTGTTACAACTTGAATATCTCCCTGTACAGGGCTTCAATACTGATTTCGTTTGTTTCTATAGAAACTAGACTCAAAGAGGAATCTATAAATATATGGCATGACTCCTAATTATCTCTGGTTAATTTATAGTGAATTTTCAAAGTCGGAACAGGGGATCCAGAAACTGTTCTGACTCCTAATTTGCCCAACACTTCCATTCCAGTCCATAGTCACATCATGAAACCATACATATATACATAAACACAAATGGTCTAATGCCATACTCCACTTCTACGAGCCATTTTCGCATGGCCGTACACACATACATCACAAAAAGTACTTGAAAAACAACAAAGGGTAGTCCTATACATGCCATTTCAAAGGTCAACCGAAATTGTACCAAAAAGGGGGCTTTGATAGTGTGGGAGACTTCGACTTCCAAAATCCCGAGTCCGATGGTGACGAGCCAAAATCTATAAAACAAAGAAACAAAGAAACGGAGTAAGCAATTTATGCTTAGTAAGTTTGAGCGAAGAATTTAAGCACAACCGAGGTATAACATTCATATAACTAAACGGATAATTCCGTATATACACTCAAATCATTTCTACTTTACATTCCAACCCCTATGTTCATACATAAGGGATCATCTTAGCCAAATACCGGAAGCTCATTACTCAACTGAGCGAATATTATTCGAAGGAACTCAACTATTCCAATGCACATACGAACATACCTCATTGCTGGAATTTTTGCAAGTGTATTAACGAAATTTTACAAGAAGATTGCTCATTCCCGAATCACGTACATTCGGAATTTAACCGGATATAGCGACTAGCTCGATTGTCTTCGGGACATTGCCACGTTATAGTGATTCGCACAATTGCCTTCGGGAATTAGCCCGGATTTAGTAACTCGCACGAATGCCTTCGAGACTTAACCCGGTTTTGGTAACTCGCACAAATGCCTTCGGGACTTAACCCAGTTTTAGTCACTTAGCACAAAAGGCTTGGGACTTAGCCGGATACCATTCGAATAACCAAGCACATATATCAACAAATCAATACACATTCTTATTACATTCTCATTACCAAAGCTCAAACACAAGACACTTATCATATTTACAATTTCGCTCAATAGCCACACACAAAGAGCATGATTTCGATTTGCTTAAAACATGATCTAATCAAATCATAATTTAAGCTCTATTACTCAAGAACTTACCTCGGATGTTGTCGAATGATTCCGATGGCTATTCGACCACTTTTCCTTCCCTTTATCGGATTTAGCTCCCTTTGCTCTTGAGCTTAATTTAACAAGTAAATTGATTTAATCATTTGAGCATCGAAGAGGAATTCAAGGTACTTAGCCCACATATTTTCATTAGACATTAAAGTCACATATGTACGAAATCATGAATCAACTCAACACATTAGTTAGTACTCTCCTTAGCCAATTTTCCAAGCCAAGAATAGGCATCAATATGCTTGCCTCTAACCGAATGCATGCACACCAATCCCCTCATGTGGCGAATATGCATGTCCATGTTGAGGCCAATTATACACTTAATACCACACATAAACGGCATACATTTTACTAACTAACGATTCCATATTGTAACTCAATACGCATCAATCATTTACTTCATAACCAAACATCATCATATGAAAATATATACCTTGAGATAGTTTATATGTCATACCAATACATCATGTACAAACATATATATATATATATATATATATATGCTAGAGCCGAATATCAAAGTTGATTATAACTAAACATGAACATAAATCCAAAACACAAATATTACCTACCATGCAATAAGCATAAATTATACTTATGGATGTACCATGGCCGAATACATCACAACACCATACCATTTCAATTTTGGTCATGGTTAAACAAAGAACTTAATGTCTCACTCAAAAATGCTAAAAAGAAAGTCCAAGAGCCATCAATCCACCATCACATGTATCATTAGAAAGCTTCATATTTAACATGCAATGGCATTAACACAAAATCCACCTTGGCCGAATACCACCCCCATGACATAGCAAGGATTTGAACCATGGGCTAATTAGAACTCAAGCTAGCAACTAAAAACATGCATAAATCTCATGGCACAACCTCAACATACCTTAATCTAGATACAAGTATGGCCAAACCTCCTCCTAATCCTCTTCCAAACCAAGCATGAAGCAAAAACCCCTTCCTTCTTCCTTAGAATTTTCAGCTCAAAGAAATGAAAACAAGGATGAACAACAATTTTTTTTTCTCTCTTTTCTTCAACTCACGGCAATGGGGGGTAACACACACATTATTTCTTTTTTTTTTTCTTCCCTTTCATTATTCAATTCCCATGCTCATTATTTTATTTTTTTCTTACATACACCATTGTCACAACATGTTTCATGACATGTTTTGCCCATAATCCCTTGTCATGGCCTGCCACTAGCTATTAGGAGGGGAAATTTGACATGCAAGTCCTCCCTTTTGATTACATGCACTATTAGGTCCTTATAGATTAGCCTATCACATTTCAAAAGTGTCACACAAGTCCTAATAACTGAATTCACATGCAATCGACTAAATCGAAGCTTGAAATTTTCACACATTCATAAATACATATTCTAGACAATAAATATTACGTTCAAACATTTCGGTGACTCGGTTTAGCGGTCCCGAAACCACTTCCCGACTAGGGTCAATTTTGGGTTGTCACATTACAAGTTTACAAATGAATATACTATACTCAGGGCACTAGATCCAACATATCATGTGTTTGATAAAATGCTTCTTTGAAAGTTAGGTTTAATTATGTGCTAAATTGGTTCATGGATGGTTGATTAATTAATTGTTTGTTTAGGTTAGTGTTTAGTCTTAATTAATTTATTGTTCAATTAGATTGAAATGCTTAATACGCAAGGCTTGATGAATCTAATGGAAAATCTTGATAAACGAGACAGAAAGGAGAGTTTATTATTAGATAGTTCGATATAATTGTACTAAATAGTGAGACTAAGAGGAGATTTATATGCCTTGGTGAGGCCGAGAGGAGAGCCTAAGTGGTATCTTTTAATTTAGGATGAGACCGAGAAGCAAATCTTAGTTAAGAGTGACAACCAATATAACTGGTATAGGTTTATTAGCTTAGTTAAAGATTAATGAATCAATTGACCATTGTTTTATCATTTTCATTGTCTAAAGTGATATGGAAGAAAATTAGATTAATTTTTTCAATTGATAATATAAATTTAGTTTATAAAAAAATTATTTTGAAATTTTCACTAGAAATTTCTGACTCAATTAGATTAGTCATTGCTTAACTTGTAATTAACTTGATAAACACATTTACCAATTTTGTAATTCCTTAGGTTTGATCCTTGGAATACTCGGGTGTTCCATTGTAACACTACAAATATTACAATTGATTTGTCACACTTGTAGTAAAGTCACTAGGTATTTAAGTATAATAGTGTTTATTCATAGCCCTAATGTACACATGTCGAGGGGCAATCAAGTTGTTGGCTCCATTGTTGGGGATTGTACCAGTGTAAATATGTTGTTAAGTTAGTTATTTCAAAAGAGCAATATTAGTCGAAAGATGAAAGGATTAGATAGTGTCTTACTCTTCATTTTTTTTATTTGTTTACCTTGTTGAGAACTTCATTTAATCATGTTTAATAATAATGGTTATAGGTGGCCGAAAGACTAATACAGATAAAACGAGAGGTTCAGTTAAACGAATGGAGATTTGATAAGCCATTGGAGTTATGATTACGATTATGGAAGGCAAGAATATTCATACAAGCATCTTTGTGGTTTGTATGGATATGCAACCAAGATGGGTAGCTATAATCAAGGGTGATCGAATAATTATCCGACATATGATTCATATTCCCCATATTAAGGAACTGAAAGCTGGTGCATTGGGTATACAACTTCTATAATACGTAGTGTCATTCACAATAATGGAATTCACATCCTGAGACTCCTCTCACTGGCATTACATGGATAATGAAAAGTAAACGTAATGACTTGGTTACTATTTGACAGTAACTGACTTTTCATGAAGGAAGATGTAATGGTTACCATAAGATAAAATAGGATCGTATTAGGAGAGTGGATATTATCCCAAAAAGATTAAGGATATCCTATGAGGATAACTCACTTATGATAAGGTCATTGGACGAACACTGATTGAGTTGCTTTCGTAATGGTATGTCATTGGGGAGCGCTCAGTCATGATACAATAATGGAATAACTTCGTGGCTAAATGAGTTTATAATTAATAGGCGAAAAACTGAAACTTAATTATAAATCATTTGAGTCTTAATCGCTTATGTCCAATCGATCCCTTTACTAGCTTGTTGAAACCAGAAATGAATTGTGTGTTGAATCAAATGAACAGAAATGAATAGAAATGGTAAAAATGGAGAAATGGGAAATTATTTGAAAATGATTATGGTTTTCTTCAAAATGAAAATTAGATAAATAGAAACATTTGGAAATAAATATGGTTTTCTCTAAAATGAAAACGAAAATAGAGAAATGAAATCATTTGGAAATGAATGTGGTTCTATCTAAAATGACAATGAAAATGACCTAAAAATAAATTTATATTTTTCAAATTAAATGAAGTTTGAAAATAGAAATAAATCATTTGGTCATGGTGAACTGTTGAATACAAAAAATTAAATATACTTTCTCATAGTTTCTTTTATGGTAAAGTTGTCATGATTTTAACGGAATTAGAATTTGGTTGAGAAGATTATTTCATTAGAAATATATTGAGAAATTTATTTTTAGAAATAGAAAAATAAATATCGGGTTGGATCAAATTATAAAGTATTGGGTTAAAAGCCTAGGAAGTACTTATAATTAGACCTGATATGGGAGAGAGGCCCTAAATCCCCTCATGTTAAAAGGGTGGACGACAAACCCTAGTAATATTATCTAGGGTTGTCGCCACCTATACTTCTAGTTAGACTAGGAGTTCGTTTTTCTAGTTGAAATAAACTTTTACAATTCAACAAGGGTTCTATCTCTTCTCCTTATAAATAGATGACATCGGTAGGGCTTTTTACAGAACTTGAAGATATTGTTACTCTGCCGAAAAATAGAAAGAATTAATTCTAAACTATTGAATCTATTTTTCAAATTAACAATTTCTGTTAGTTTCTATTTGAGAAGATATTTTTTGTTTTCATACTAAAGAAAAGAAAACTATTTCTAATTTTGTATTTTGATTCGAATCGTTTGAGCCCACACTCGAAGCAGTTTGTGGTACAAGAATAGTGGAGAAGATCATTTGGTTGAAAGCTAGGAACGACAAGGATCCACCTATCTGAAAACACATGTGCAAATTCGATTTAGGGTTTATTGCTATAAATATCACAAATTAGGTCAGTTTTTAAAATTTTTATTTTTCATTATGCAAGAAAACCGTTTTCAAACCGGATTTGTTCCAACAATCTTTCCGTATTAGGATCCAACTACGTAATATTGTGTAGTATTAGTTAAACATTAGATACGCAGTGAGCCAATATTTGCTTCCAAATTTGCTTTGTATGCAAAAACATTTGAGGACAATTTAAAAATAATATTAATGTAAGTAATGGATATTTAATTAAACCAATTTGTTCGAAAAATACAAGTATACATAGATGAAAACTACACTTAGTGCACTATATCCAACAATCTCTCACTTTCCCTAGTGAAGTAGATGAGTCGTATTTTGCATTCTCATGCCCTTTACATGTTTCTCAAAACTCCCAGCTACCAAAGCCTTGGTAAACAAATCTATAGGGTTTGGCTTCAAATGCAATTTTGACTAAATCCACTCAGGGGCGAAGCCAGAAAATTTTTTTAGGGGGGGCCGGATGATATTTTAATTTTTTATAGTTTATATTTTTATAATTTATAAAGGATTAAATTGAATTTTTATAATTTTAGGGGGGGCAAAGTATAATTCTATCTTTACTAATTTAAAATTTTTAAAAAATTTCAGGGGCCTAAAATAAAATTTTCCATTTTAGGGGGGGTCGGGGCCCATGCCAGCCCCCCTGGCTACGCCACTGAATCCACTATTCCATCAAATTACTACTGTTTCCCTTATGATACTTACTATCAATGTGTTTTGTCCTTAAATGATTTTTTTTTTGTGTGTGTTTAGCTATTTTCGCACTGTTACAGTGTCATAGCTTTTTACATACCACATATACGTTTTATGTGATTTTACAGGCTTAATATTTAATCAATTTTTAATTGTAGTAATGTAACGTAAAATAATATTTCTTATTTGAATTATTAAATATAAATAAAATTATTAACTTATCAATTCAAATATTATAACAAAAAAATTCAAATCATAATTAAAACATTTTTAACATATTCAACATACAATATAATTTTACTTTATTTAATTAATGCTAAGTGACATTATTCAAAATTATAGTTGATTAACATAATTAACTCTAATATAATAATTAAATAATAATTAAGATGCTCAAAATTCTATCCAAGTGATAATTCTATTTTACATACAAGAAATTAGCATAACTTTCTTTTTCTATATTTTATACTTATAGTTTTATTCAAGTAATTACTATATTTTAAAATCGATTTACAGTTTTTAATTAATAATTTTAAATTAAATTGTAATTTTATTAAATGTGTAATAATTATCACAATTTTATTAAATATAAATATTTTAAATGTATAATTATAAAAAATTATTTTATTTTAAAATATAAATTTAATAATATAATGAAAATTTAAAAAAAGATTTGGTTTATACATATATTTTATATGTAATAAAGCCTCATCCACTAACAAGATACAAAATGAATTTTATTTTGACTATGTTCTACACATAAGTTAAATCGTGCTTGGCACATAATTACAAGTGTAAATTTATTATATATTTGGGAAAGGGAAGTGACATATTGATTAACTATATATATATTTTTTGAAAGAATTCATTAACTATATTTAGGTAAACAAGTTACGGGTTGGATTAATTGCTGTTATTGAACTTGTTTAGTGCAAGACATGATGTGTTTACACAATATCACATTATTTTTTATAATAAGAGGATATTGCAGTATCTTATTTGGTTAGATTGTAAGATTTTGTTATTTTATTGATAAAATATAAAATTATTTAAAAATATATTTTATCAAATTATTTTTACCGTAAAATTTATTTATTTTTTAACATAGTGAAGAAGTTGAAACAATTTTCCACGTTATTAGCATGCAAATTGTTTTTCACCATCCATGAGTTCTAAAGTTTAAAATAAAATTAACAAATAGCATAAGTTCTCCGAAATGCACTTAATTTCTTATTAAAATTACTTATAAATTAAAAATTGTGATAAGTATGCGTATTCTTAATTTAAATATGAAATTAGGCGAAATCTTAATAAAATTTTTGCATTTAAAGTTGGTACAATTCAAAGATATAAATATTAATATAAACAAAGTCTATCAAAATAAATAAATCTTATTCAATTCAACTAACCTAGTTGTTTAATTTTATTTAGTTTAGAAATTGTTAAATTATCACAAATGATTAAAAAAATGGAGAATAAGGGTAAAAGTAATATGAAGGACTCTATATTAGGAGTAGGATTGTATTTTGTTCACTCTACTAAAAATTAGGAAAATTAGTCTCTATATGTTAGATTAAAGAGAAAATTGATCATTCTGTTAAAAATTTCATCTATTTCCACTTTTAAAAATTGGTCAATATATGTCAGTATGAGATACACATAGAACATCATATGTTACTGTTTGATTATTTAGTCAGTCAATCTATTTTTGACAGTATAAATGAATGACATTTTTAACAGAAATGACTAATTTTCTTTCTAATTTAATGTACATGGACTAATTTGTTTTTTCTTTTAGTAGAAAGACAAAATGTAATCAAACTACTAATACAAAAACCTCTATAGTACTTTTATAAGAGGATAAGTTGTATGGAGCAAAACTATAAAAATTAAAATTGTAAATTTGTTGTAAAAGTCTTACATTACCTAATGATGAGGTGACATTGGAATTCTCTTATATATTACAAAATCTTAACACTATTGAGATATAAGGTTCTTGCTTAAAAATAATGTTCAAAATCCAAATAAAACAGATACTTGAATCTTACAATACCAAAGACGTATTAAGATTAGTTAATTGCAGTAAAGATTTTCATTTTAAATTAGTTTTGTAATTTTTAAATATTTTAATTATATCTTCAAATTATTGAGGTTATATAAAAAGGTCATTCCCTTACTAAAATCATTACTTTAACTGTTTATAGCCACATAAAATCTTATGTAGCATAATTTAAAATAAAATTGTAAAGAAAAGTAGAATGTTATCATATAACTTTTAAAAATTAAAATTAAAAATAAAAAAATCGAAAAAAGAGATGGTGAATGATACAACTTTGGTAAAACTCCAAAAATTGTATAACTTTAAATGTTAAATTAACGATTTTAGTAATAGAAAAACTTTAAGGATAAAATTTTGTTAATTTAAGGATGTAATTAGAGTATTTTTAAAGTTTGAAGAGTAATTTAAAATGGAAGTTATATAGAGATGTTTAGAGTTAGTTAAAACATTCTATGTTTTGTCACATGGGGGATGAGAGCATGAAGAGTTGATAAAATGTAAAAATGGAGGTGGCGGCAAAACATTTGTTTGTGGCTTTTTAGGCGCAAAACTTATACATTGGAAATATAAACCCAAAAGAAGTTGGGTTCTTTTAGAAATTGAGAGCAAAAGGAGAGGTTCAATCAAGGCTGGTTTTACTTTTCACACAAATTTCGGCTTTAATTTCTTCTTTAAACAATGGATGGAGGGAAAATTCAAGGCCCTCATTTTAAAATTATTTCTTCTAAAAAAATAAAACATAAGATTGGGATCAAATAGTTGCCACTTGGCACCATACAATTAAATTAAAATCTATTTTCATTTTTTACATAAAACATCTTAATATACTAAAAGAGTTCTAAAATAATAATCAAATTTTAAATAATATTAGATAATTAATTCTATAGTTCAATTTAATATCACAGAATCCTATTGATATTCATCCTCATATAAAGCAAGAATTTCCCTCATTTTTGGAAATATCAAATTCTAGACCAAAGTAATACGGTATTTTGCAGCATTAAAATATAATATTTAAATACTACATATTTTACAATATTTTGTATAGTATTTAGAATACATTACTTATTAATTTTTAAAAAAATTTAAATAGATTTAATAAATAATAGGTAATGCATGCAATCCTTTTGTGTATCGTACAAATAAAAATTTCTAATCTAATATATATCAATTTTAAAAATAAGTAAATAAAGATAATTATTGAAGATATTAATAATTTTGTCCATTTTATTTTACATGGCAATAAAAATTAAACAATTACTTTTTTAAACCTAATTTCTACCTTAAAAACACAACAAAACAAAAGAAAAATCTAGAAAACACAACAAAAACCTCAATCGCGGATTGAAAAGGGAGCCAATGACGCAGGAGGCGAAGGTTGTGAGTTCTACTTTCATTCCAAATTTGGTTTTTATTAAAGTGAGCAATTTGATTCGAAAAATATCATTTTATTTTGAATTATAAGTTAAATTAATTGAGTTTTTGAATTTTTTGAATAAATTTAAATTAGTAATTTAATTTTTGAGTTCAAATCGAGTTTAATTTTAAAATTTAAATAATTTGAATAACTCAAACAACAAATTGATGTAAATACCCTTAAGGCTCTAATAATTTTGAAAATGTATAAATTGGCCCATTCTAAAAATTGCAAAAAAATTGAAAAATATATATATATATATAAACTTTTTGGCCCTTTTTAGACCTAATTCATGCAGCCAGTAGTAATTTTGTCAAAATTCATACTTTAATTACAAAATAATTATTTTACACTCAAATTATTAACATATTGAATTTTAATTATTTTTATAATAAATTTACACAAATTTGATTTATTTTCGATAATTTTGCATAAAGAGTGAAAATCGGCTCAATAACCACCTCGAGAGGCTTTAAGCGTTGGGGCAAATGTTCTGCATCGAGTGAATCAAAAGTATGGGTAACCAAGAGTATTAAAGACTCATAAGAAAGCTTTGAAGAATTAATGTTTCCCATGGTTTTGGCAGCTTTTAACATGAAAAATGAAGAAATTAATTTGATGAAAAGAAACTGAGAAATTGTTGAAGGCGTTTTTCTTAGGGTTTCAAATTCTGATGAATAAGTGTAGAAAATAATTCTTATGAACCAATAGAAATTTGGCCAGTGGGTTATTTATTTTAGATTTTTTTGATAAAAGTGTTCAACAAAAGGGTAGAGAATGAAGAGATAGTGGTGATGGCAAGGGAGCCGACCACCTAGATAGGAGGAGAGTTGGAGTAAGAGAAGACTAAGGAGAAGGTAACTGAGAGGGTAAGAGAGACTATGTGTTCGGTAGGGTGCACAAGGATGTTGAAGGAGGAGAAGGATCCTTTCTTTATTGTTCCTTGGGATATTCTTAGGGGGAGGCCCCATGTTTGGTAATGCTACATCAACAATAGTACGGATGGTGGCTCACCCGTGTAGTCAGCTAGGTGGCAAGCCAGTTGTCATCAAGTGTGGTACTACTCTAACATTCCTTTTTCTGAGATAGAATGAGGTTGTTATGCTTTAGTGGTCCCTTGGTGGTCCCTTCTTAGAGATAAGAATGTTCTTGCTAAAAAATGGGTGGTCTAGTGATGGGTGGTTCGATGGAGGATGAAACATATAGACGGTGTAACACCTTTAACCCTAATCCGTCGCCGAAAGAGGGTTACTGTAACAGCCCGTTTTTAGGATTAACTGGAATAGTGGTTTCGGGGTCACCAAACCCGACGAGTAGGTTTGTAAATATTATATTTAATATTTACGAGTTAATTGTGATTTTTAAAAATATTTTTGATATTGTGATATTTGTTTTATAAGTGATTTATTAAGTTCAAGTGGTATGACCCTAAGGTCAAGTGGGTTTAGGAAATGAGGTATCGGGACCTCATTTCTATAAATTGAGTCGTAAATATTTTTATAAATATTTACAAAGTGGCAAAAAGATGGTATTAAAGTTTCGTTTAAAAATTTTAGTGTTTGGAGGTCAATTGATAAAAAAATGGTTTAATCGCGTAAAATGGAAAATTTAAGGGTTAATGTATAAGGGCCAATTTATGATTGTTTTTATATTATGGAATATTAAGGTTGCAATTTGGCCATAAATAGGAATTGGTGGCCGACCAATATGCATGGATTAATGACTTGAATTGTTTGTTATATTTTATGGCATTGTGGTATACCTTAATATATGTTAATATATTATATTTAATAAAAGATGAAAGTGTTCATCTTTCATTTATTTTATTTGGCGAAACTAAGAGAAAGAAAAGAAAGTTTCAGCTTTGATATTTTCGGTCCTTGCATGTTCAATTAGGTAAGTGATTTGAGTTTGGTTTTGTTAATTTTACACTTTTGAGATAGTTGCTTTGAATACTATAAAGCCCATGCTTGAAATTTTGAAATTGATGATATATTCATGAAGTGTCATTGTTAATAGTTTGATAAAATTTACGTTTGATGTGAGAAAATAAAATAAATGTGTTAGATTAACATTTTGGTATTGGGATTTTTGGTAATTTTGAGCATTTAGGGTTAAATTGAAAAAAAATACTAAATTGAAGGACTAGATTGTGAAATTAGTGAAATGGGAGGATTTATATAAGCTTAGTGAACATTCGGCCCTAGCATTGTATATGCAAATTCTTCATATTTTGTGTTTTGAGAAAATTGGATTAAATTGTAAAAGTGCATAATATTAGGGGTAAATTGGTAAATTGCTCAATTATGTGTATTCGCCAGGAAGTTTGACATGAAACTTTGATAGGTTTGAGAGATGAATGACTGAATGAGCTATAGGTTATGTATGGATGAATTTTATGCGCATGTGTGTGTGTGGCATTGGTAGTTAATGGCATTCGACATTGTTTAATTAAAATTAGAAATGAATGCTTGAAAGTTAAATAGGTCGCTCTAATGATCAAATATGCTAAAAGCTAATATATGGACAAATGATACGAATGAATTGGTTTTTGAAATGTATATGGTTGCCGTATGTATGTGTTTGATTGAGAAGTAAATTTGTTTGATTTAGCTCAAGAGCCTAGAGGATCAAAGTTGGATAAGGGAAGGAAAAAGTGATCGAATAGCCATAAAAATCGTTCGACCACATCCGAGGTAAGTTTTAAGCGATTAATCATTGAGTAAATTCAATCATAACAGGACATAATGAGTTGATTTAATAAGATATGATGTGGCGGGATATGTCTTGAACTCAAATGGTAAGTTCATAAGTGTTTGGACTTGGAAATTTAAGAGCAAATTGTAATAAATTGCTTGGACAGCAGCAGTAATGTCATTTTAGAAAATCACTATAAATTGTTGGTGTGGAATTATAGGCTGAATAAAATATGTAATCAAAGCTTAGTTGGTCTAGTTTCTTATAAAAGAGACCGTGGAAGCAAAGATATTTCCTATAAAGAGATATTTAAAGTTGTGCGGGACAGTGTCGGAATGACTCCGAAATCCCCTGTTCTGTTTTCGAAAAATCATTATAATTTGTACAAAAATGGTTATGAGATAATATTTATATGCTTAGACTCCTTAATGAGTCTAGTTTCAAATGGAATCAAATATAACACATTATGAATTCTGTACAATGAAAAATTTGATTCGTAGTGAAGAGTGGTCAGATTAGTCAAACAGTGAAACAGGGGAAATTTTAAGAAAAATCTGGTATTGATTGGCCACACCTAAAATTCTGGAAATTTTATGGATGAAATATACATGAGTTTACATTCAGGGAAATTTAACGGCAATTGATTTGGAGTTTTGTAGCTCCAGTTATAAATAATTTATTGACTACTGCTCAGGAAAAACAGCTTGTGCTGAATTTGAGATTATGTTGCAAACCTTGATAAAACTTGTTTTAGTTGCTCATAAGCTCTTGATTAAACCCATACGTGAATTCGAAATTGTGAAATTGTAAGTTTATAAGTATTCGAATATGAAAATGATAGATGTAGATTCAACCAAGACAAAGTGTATACGTGAAAGTATATGTGGTATGTGAAGTATATTTGGATAATTGTGATGTGAATACATGAAAATTTATATTTTGATTTAGGATTTTATGTGATGAATGTGAACCTGTATATATATGCGTGATAAGGCCGAATGGCCAATGTGATGAATGTGAACATGTGTATGTGTGATAAGGCCGAATGGCCAATGTGATGAATGTGAACATGAGTATGTGTGATAAGGCCGAATGGCCAAACATGCGTATGTGTGATAAGGCCGAATGGCCAATGTGATGAATGTGAACATGCGTATGTGTGATAAGGCCGAATGGCCAATGTGATGAATGTGAACATGTATATATGTGGTAAGGCCGGATGGCTAATGCGAAATGTGTATGAGATAGATATGTGGTAAAGCCAAATGGCTAATGTGAGATATGTATGAGATGTATATATATATATATATATATGTGGCCAAATGACAAACGGCGGAAGGTGTGTTATATTAGATATTTGATGAGATAAATAAATTACAAATATGATAGTCGATGTGAATGCTGTAACGTGTGAATAAATATGCATGTAACTCGTGATGTAAATCCGGATTTAAGGCCGATGACTATATGTGGTGACTATATCCGGGTTAAAACCCCGCAGCTTTATGCGAGAATATTATCTCGATTAATGTCCGTAGGCTTCGTGCTCGTACTATATCCGAGCTTTAAAGACCCGACGGCTAAATGCTAGGATTCAAGTAAGACTTTGATATTGAGTATCGCATTAAGTTACCATCAAATAAGTATTATGTATTTAAGATGTTCAGTGCGTATCACTTACTCATCGGTGGAGTGATTTGAGGTGAATTATCGGTATCAAAGAGGTAGGTAAATGTGATTAATATTATAACTCCAAATATGAGAATGATCTAATTGGTAAGGATTATGATTTGTAAGCTTAAGTATGGATGTGATTATGAACAAGTGGAAAGGATTATTGAAAGTCGATAATCGATGAAGAATGTGCTTTGGAAATATTTGACCATCTAGGTCATTATTATTCGAAAGTATATATGTGGCAGCCAAGTGTTGCGTTTAATGACATTATAGATCGAGATGAAGCTCTAGATTAACTTCATCGAACAGTTGAAATGAATGACCAATGATAGTGATTGAGAACACTTTGTTTTGCTTAAAACTTACTAAGCATAAATTGCTTACTCCGTTTCTTTGTTCTCTTTTTATAGATTTTGGCTCGTCACCATCGGACTCGGATTTTAGGAAGTCAAGTCTCCCACACTATCAAAGCCCCTTTTTGGTACAATTTTGGTTGAACTTTGAAATGGCATGTATAGGACTACCCTTTTGTTGTAGGTCATGTACCTTTCGGTTTTGTGTAAACTTGGATAGCCATGCGAAAATGGCTTATATATCGTTTTAGCATAGTACTATAATCGTTTGTATGTTGATCATTATGAGGTACGGAATTGTTTTGAAACGATTAGCCATTGGAATGGTTAATCATGATCACACTTTGTGCTATGTATGCAAAAGGGCCAATTGAATCATGGAAATCATGAAATAGGTAAAGCCTACCTTAAAGGCAGATGCTGACAGCAGCAGTGATGTGGATGTGAAAAATCACTAAAAATAGTAGGAACTGTATTAAATAGTGAATAAATTATTTAAATGAACCTTGATGAATCTAATTTCATATGGAAGAAATGAAACGGTCATATGAGTTATATGTTAAGAGATATTAAAGTTCTCGTGAAATAGGACCAGAACGGTTTCTGGATCCCCTGTTCCGACTTTGGAAATTCATTGTAAATTAACCAGAGATAATTAGGAGTCATGCCATATATGTATAGATTCCTCTCTGAGTCTAGTTTCTATGGAAATAAACGGCATCAGTATTGAAGCCCTGTACAGGGAGATATCCAATTCGTAATGCGTGAAGGTCAGTGTAGTTGAACCCTGGATTAGGGGAGACTTTAACTAATAAACTGTACTAATTGGCTTGACCAAAAATTCTAGAAAAAAATATGTTGATGGACTTATGAATCTAGTTTCAGGGAAAATTTACGAAACTGATTTTCGAGCTTTAAAACTCAAGATATGATTTTTAAGGCGACAGTGATGCAGTAACCAGCTAGTCTGGAAAATTTTTATGGACTGTGAAAATAAATGTATTATGTCTGTTAGCACCTCGTGTTCGACTCCGGCAACGGTCTCGGGTACGGGGTGTTACAGTTACAGAGTATTACCGAGCTTTTTAGATCAAATACGAATATTTCATACATTTAACATACATATTATAAACTAATCATAATCACTCATATTGTCCCTTATCTAAGCCCTCGAGGCCCAAAATTCAGGTTAGAAATTAATCGGGACTAAACCAAAAACTCAGAGAATTTTTCATAAAATTTTGAAATTCTTTCTATGTGCAAGGGACACACGGCCGTGTGGTTCACACGACCAAGAGACGCACCCATATCTTAGGCCATGTGGGCATTCGAAACGAGGCACAAGGCCATGTCCCAGCCCGTGTAACTCTCTGACTTGGATCACATGGCCAAGCCACATGCCCATGTTCTAGGCTGTGTGAGCATACTAATTTATGAAATTAAGGTTTAGGGGTCACACGGTCACACAGTCAAGCCACACGCCCGTGTGAAAATATCTGGGCATTCTGTTTCTCAATTTTAAGGATGCAGCGGACACATGACCAATCCACATGCCAATGTGCTAGGCTGTGTGTCACACACGGCTGAGACACATGCCCGTTTGTCTGCCTGTATGGACAAAAATAGGTCATTTTAAGGCCACATTTCTCACCCATTTTGATATCAACCAATACAAACATTTTGATACATCAATGCATCCTAAACAAGCAATCAAAACAAGCCAAAATCATGTTTTAAGCATAACATAACATCACATATACTCAAATACTTAAACTTACCTATTTAATTCATCTCATTAATTTATTAAAATTTACTACTAATTACATACATACAAACATATATGATTCACATCCACATTTCAATTTACTTCATTTTCAAACCAACATATATATACTTAAGTCGATTATTTAAACAAAACTTCACTCCTAACATTTATACAAACCAAGCTTTAGTCAAATCCATACCAACCCTATACATGCCATATAAACCATAGTATACATTTCAAAGACTACAAGGATGAGTGGGATAGTGTGACTTGATGTGCTGATCTGATCTCTTGACCTCACGATAATCTACAAGGACATTAAACAATACAAGTAAGCTTAATGAAGCTTAATAAGGTCGATGGTTTAAACGTAAATCTTACTGAATCCTAATATAACAAATAAAATAAGTAAATTATTCATGCAATCTCCTTGTCAATCACAATCTTAATCAATGATCACACTTCCTTCAAATCAATATCAATAAAAAAAATAGTAAATCTTTCAATTTCAATTACATAAGTCACTTACCAAATCTTACCAAATCTGAGAACGACTTACGGATAAGAGTACATAATTTTCAAAAGCCCGAAGGCTGAATAGAAGTACATAAGTGCTAAACAGAAACCCATAAGGGTTGAACGGAAGCTCATAAGAGCTGAACGAAAATCCATTAGGGTTAAACAGAAGCTCAAAAGAGCTGAACAGAAACTCATATGAGTTAATCAGAAGCAAGTGAGAGCTAAACGGAAAGTAAACATGAAAGTTTGCAACAAATGTTAAACCTCAGTTTACTTGGGTAATTTTCTGTTAATTCCTCCAATGCCGTCAATTCATCAAATGCTGAATGTACTCATATCCCGCATTCCATTTAATCTAAACATTCAATTCAATTTTGTAACTTTAACAATATTTTGTTTTCAAAAATAGAATAAATATATAATACCATTCATCAATTCAGTATAAATATTAAAGTTTAAATTTACGAACTTAACTGGATTAAGTTGTAAGATTTGCAAAAGTTCAAGGACTATTCTGCTAATTTTCCTTTTCACAAATATTTACGGGTTCTTGATCTAAAATATAAAATTACTCATTCATTAGAATATATTTCAGTTCCAATTTACTTTACAATTAATACCCTCAATTTTAAATTTACACAATTACCCCAACTTTTACAACTTTTACAATTTAGTCCCTTAACTAATTAGTTTATCAAATGAACTAATTTTTCTCCATTGATAATTTATCTAAATATTCTTGGCTATCATACAGCCCTTACTAAATAGAATATGATACCAAACTTTAATAATTAATCTTTTCATAATTTGGTCCTAAAATCAACATCTAACAAAATCACCTTATAAAATCATCATACAACAAAATTAAAGCTTTAAATCCATGTTATTTCATCAAACACATCCAGTATTCATCAATGGTAACTTTCAAAATTTCCACTAAAATGAAAAACTAATGAAATAGCTAGTTGGACCTAATTGTAAAAGTCATAAAAAAACAAAAATTATAAGAAAAAGGCAAGAATTAAACTCACATGAAGCTAAAATATGAAAACCAGCTTTGGGAGCTCTTCAATGGTGTTTTTGGACAAAAAATTGATGAAGAAAATGTCTAGAAGCTTTTAGGTTTTTCAATTTGATATTTAAATTGTAACACCCCTTATCCGTATTCAACGCCGGAATAGGATACGAGGCATTACCAGACTTACATCGCAAGCAAACATACAAATCGAGTCATAAATTTGCATCCAAATTAAAACCATTTGTATTCAATCATAAAGTTCCTAATGCGAGCCTACGAGGCCCAAAGCATGCTTCGGAAGTGATTAGGGACTAAGCCGAGCACTTAAGAAATTTTTACAAAACTTAGAAAATTTTTTCTATGAACAAGGGTCACACGCATGTGTGGTTTGAGACACGCCCGTGTGGGCAGGCCGTGGTCACACACGCTCGTGTCCCTAGCCCGTGTAACTCTCTGTTTTACAAAGCATGAACAAATTAAGGTCACATGGCCAAGCCATACGCCTGTGTGTTAGGCCGTGTGGTGAATTAAATTTTCATAAAATAGGTGCAGACTTCTAGAACGACGGAAATGTACAAGTGTACACAATCGTAACTAGTAATAAAGTGACAAGTAAATGTCGAGTTATCGTACCCACAGGGACTATGAAAAGAATTATTTATGAATGTTATTTAAAACACTTTGGTGAAGAAAAAAATATTTTGTTTGAAGATGGTGATTAAAAACTAAGATTTTAAAGTAAGTAAACTAAATAAATAAATCTCAAATGCACGATTTCAAAATACGATTTTAATCAAGATGATATAATGGTGTTAGATTAATTACATTTCTTATCTTAGAATTATTAAACTCATGTTTATGCTGTTACGAATAAATTCACGGCAACTCAGTAATTTGCTAACTTATGAACATACTCACCTACACAAATCCATTCATCTCTTAACATATCCCTATGTCAATTCAATCGATAAACATATTCTAATAAGCAAGCATGCTATTGCACATACATACTCATTAAATTGAACTAATGTCTTGCATATTCCTATGTCAATTCAAACAATTAATTAAATCTAATGAGAACATAAAAGACTATGTGAGGTAACAAGGTATCCTTACCTTGAAATAGTTTAATCACAATAATCTTGCAAGTTATGCAAGGTAAGTGTATCGCCAGATACAATGCTAATTTACCCTTCAGCTACCTTAGAAAAATAAACATGCACTGATTAAGACTGTGTCCATTAATTACAATTTCAATCCGTTTAAATAATTAATTCATTAGTTCCCTCACAATTATAATGCAAGAATAACTTAGGCATGATTTTACTTAATCAAGCATTTTACCGAGGCCTATAACAACATAAACACAACTTTAATAATTTAAGAGGACGAAATGCAATCAACGCAACACAAATTAAATTCAAGCTAAACTGATTAAATTAACCATTCCAAAAAAATAAATATTCATAGATATATTCATCATAAAAACAACAAAAATTAAAGAGATAGGGAACAAGAATCAAATCCGGTGTTTTTTCGTGGCTTGACTAGGTTGCTCCGTTCTTCCTTCTTTGTTGTCCTCGCTAATCAATGTTGCTATGAACACTTAATTGCCGCTCCAAAATGTCTAAAGAAGAACCCTTTTCAAGGGGAGAAATCGACAAAAGAGCAAGGAACTTGAATGGGAAAAATGAGAGAAAAAAATGAAAGAGGAGAGAAGAATTGTGAGAGAAGAGATGTGAATGAGGGATGTGTTGAATGATCAGCCAAGGGTGGTTTTTATAGCTGAATGTGACAGCTTAAATTTGCTAAAAATAGCAACCAAAGAGCCACCCCTTGGCCAGCCTCCTATGTGGCAAAGTTGATGGCTTCAACTTTGCTAAAAATGGCTTGGGGCAAATCTACAAAGCCACCAATTGTGGAAGGGTTTAATTGCAATTTGAAGAAGTATTCAAGGGCTTCTTTGCAGCTTAAATAATCAGCTAATGAGCTGAATTGGGTCATCACTTGGACAATTTTGGGCTGCCCTTTTCTTGGCCAATTCGGTTTACTCGATTCAGTTCAATCGGACCTCTTTTTCATAATTAATTAATCATAATTTATTAACCCAAATTAAATTGGATATAAATTAAAATTAATTATATTATGAATAAATACATATAATTTTGGACCGTCTTAGGCTAAAATTTAGTTCACCTTGATACTTCAAATTGCTTTTCGGTTTTGTGCTTCCAGCAGTGTTTGTAGAGCCATTTTTTGCCATTTGTGCAATTCTGTTGAAAATAACCAAAATTAATCAAAATTAATTATAAAATTAATTAAAATTCAACATGTTCATAATTTAAGTACAATTTAATTATTTTATAATAATTAATTATTTTTCGACAACAATTTAACCGAATTCACATGAATCTAAGTTAAAAAGGGTAAGAAAAAGTGTGTAAATTTTTGTGTTTCCACACCCCCAAACTTAATTCATTGCTCGTCCCGAGTAATGCACGAATTTTGAAAAGAATTTCTCAGAAACACCTTTGAAAAACTCCTTCAGAAATTTTTTTTTCTCAAAATTATGATTTTAATATACTTATGCTAAAAAATAAGAAGTTTGATAGTTATGCTACTTAAGTATACATATCGTTCAAATTAATCTCAATCATTCTTATGATAGCAAAAATTAGACTAAATGCTTCCTAATAAAGTCATATTAAACCTTGCCAATTGAATTTTATTCCCTTATTCAAGATTAAGCTGCAATCATTAAATTTAACTTATGCCTTCATATGTTGAACGTAGCAATTTCTCTCCACTAATGTAGGTAGAATTGAAACTTTGAATCAATAGGTCTTTAACAAGGTTGTAACATGGCTGGGCTTAGGGGTAGGTAAAAGATAAATAAATTTAGGCTTTTAAACCCTAGACTTTGCTTTAAATTGACCTTTTGAATAATTTCCCTCAACTTACTTTGCTTTCATATGCTCTTTTGTACATCTTATTTTAAGAATCAAGCTCTTTTTTTTTTTAACACGAGCATTTTACTGAATGTACTACAATTTTAGAGCATTTGATATTTCTTTTTAACTTCCCAAACTTATTTTTAAAGAAAACTTTGAATAGTATTGAGTCTAGTGTTTTGGACAATTTTAAGATAGTTAAGAGAGAAGTAATGGCTAAATTTGCAAGGGTTCAGATAAAATTAGGCCATATAGTCTCAAAGTTGGGTTTCAAAGGATAAAAATTTCGTCATGGTTGGCTTGAAAAACTCAAATAGTCCAAACAAAAGTTGCCTAAATCATTTTCAATGTTCCATGCTTCCTAGGATTTTGCCTCAAGAAACTACTAAGTCAATTCTAAAGACTTAAAATTTCATGCATGCTTAACTTTCATAAGGAACTAAAAATTTATGGTACGATTTGCATGCTTTATTAGAAATACATTCATACCATTATTAAGCTAACATAATAATTTATTGAAATAATAGAGCTTTATTTATACTGAAGTTTAGCATACTTAACAAAATTTCCAATTATTGAACAAAATTTCCAATTATTGAACAAAATATATCCTAATCATAAAAATTATTCTTCTGAGTGGAAATAATTCAATTTTTCGGTCCCCCCTACTTAAGATGATAATGTCCTTATTGTTTAAAGTGAATAGATACTATCCACCAGGTAGGATTCTAGAAAAGAGGAGGTGAGTCAAATTGACTGCTTAAGTACCAAGTTCTCTCTAGATCCAATCCTAGATATGTATATACCTATTGCCACACTTTATACTTTGCGTTTTGTTCATTATTCATGATTTCCATCTCTTGCTTTATTATGCAAAAATAAATATTTCTAATTAAACTTAATCTTAAAATGACCTAAGAATAGAAATAAAATAAAGTCAAGATCCTCCCTTTTTATTTATTTGCAGATCCTTCCAAATTTCACTCATCTTTTGCTCCATCATTATTGCCTTTGAATGAATCACTCTGCTCCTTCTTCAATAATGGACTCCATGGTTCGAATATGAAATCTGGAAACTCAGGCACAAAAATAAATGGGTCATTGTAAATTTTCTTAAGAGCACTTCTTATCGAGTCATCCCTTATTTTTGAGTATCTCCAGTAAGCTTGTTCTGCCATTGCATATGCTGCGTTATGTCCGTCAATTTTGACAGCTCATCTAGAAGATCTGGACGAGGTGATTCAGCTCTGAACATTGAAGTTTCGGCATCAGGTTCAGCTTCTGGTTCTATTGGTTCCACTTTATCTAGGACTTCAGCTGATTGCATTGTGGGATCTTCTTCTTCTTCTTCGGGATCCTCACTTTCTTCAACTCGTTGCTGTAGAAAAAATTCTCCAGCTATTCGATAGAGGTCCCAATATGTGATTGTGCCTTGGCTATAACCTATCTTCTTTACGTTTGCAAGAATTTTAGCTATCAAGCACAGAATTGTTATTGTAAAGGGAAAGTAAGCTGGGCTAGAATGTCTAACGGCACAATTCTGCATTTCTCTCAAGATGATTTTTCCCACATCGATGGTTTTTCCAGTTAAAATCGAGTATAATAAGACCATTTGCTCTAATGAAATCGTAGTTCCATGTGAACTAGGCATAAGGCTAAATCGGATGAAATAGAACCATACCTTTGCGAGTGGTGTCAAATATTCTCTTCGACAAGTGTGGATTCCTTGCTTTGACACAGTCCACTTAGAACCTGGAATTGTAAGTTCCTCGAGAATTTCTTGCAAATTTTTAGGCTCTATATTGCTCATCAAGGAAGAATAATCGTCATTTTCGAAATCAGACAATTCAAAGAACTCATTAATCGCGTTTGAAGTTATTGGTACCTTGATTCCGTGAACTGGAACTTCTGTCAACTCGCTTGAGGTTAAATTCGCATAGAATTCACACACTAACTCTTCATCCACACTAGGTCTCTTCTTACAAAATAATTCCCAATTGAGGGCTTCAACAACTTGACGAATAAGTGCCATAAAGTCTTTGTAGTTGCTCTATTTCAATGTAAATCCTTTCTCTGGATGCATCTGTTGATTTTTGAAGATACTCTCATATCTTGCTTTGGCTTCTTCACAATGAAACTTGTTTTGTGTTTCATCAATTTAGGCGCATGCACGAGTTCTCTTGCGAGGCATGATTAACTTGAACAAAAAATGGGAAAAATTATTTTCTCAAAAATTTAATTAAAAAAATTATTAATGATTCAATAAATTGAAAAATTAAATATTAAAATAAAATTAAAATTTAAGAGAAAATACGGTTTTACCACCTTTTTTTAAGAACTCCTAAAAAAATAGTTAGATAGCAAAAGAGGTCGATTTAAGGCAGGTTGGAGGATTTAGTTAAGGATGGGTGAAGGTGTGTGCCGCTCGGGTATTGGAATGCTGCTAGGTGCACGGGTGGAAGGGCACGGGCAGGCAAGAAGGCCATGAGAGCTTGGTGGGTGTGCGAGTAGCGCCTGAGCCTCGTCGAGCGGTGCTCGGGCACAGCGCTAAGCGCAGTCTGAGACACTACTGGGTAGCTAGGGCTGGAGCAAAGCAGTCTTGAGCAGGGCTAGACGCCAAGGCAACAAGAATGGGCAAGCGCGTCGTGAGGTCTCTGGGTGTGTCTTGGTGATCTTTGGGTGATGTTGTGGCTAGGAGCTTGCGGCACTTAAGGGTTTTGGTGCTTTGGGGTTTTGAGTGATAAATGAATGGAGGGAAGAAAGGGTGGAATTAATAGTGAGAGTAGTAAGAATTAGAGTAGAATTCTTAGTATAATTTAACAATAAAAAATTCTAATTTTATTCTACTAAAGTTAACAACAATTAATAATCAAATATATGCATATTAAATTATTAATGCTATTAACAAGATTAAAATTAAACTTAATCCTAATTCCATGCTAAGTTGATAAAAATTAACATATCAATTATAATAGATATAATTAAAGATTATCATCTTATTATTATCATTTGTAATTTTTTAATTAAAACATTTACTCTAGATTGCCTTCGAAAATATTTAAAAAAGAGGCACCTAATTTTTATTATTTACGAAAAGAACAACCAAATTTTAAAAATAATTCAATTAAGTCCTTAGAATTAATGAAAATTTGAAATTGAGTTGCAATTTAAAACTTGGATCAGAATTGACCTTTTTATTTGAAAAACCAAAAATTTAATTTTCTATTTAGGGAATGATTTCTCGGAAAATTATGTTAAAATCAATTCCCAGGAAAGATTGGAGGGGTCACAAGCGGTCCCGCTTAAGTTCTAATCTCCTAGACAGAATTTAATTAACATACTAATCTCGAAAATATATCCTAAATCATTTATTAAAAAGGAAAATAAGAAAATTTAAACATCTGATAAAATGAATGAAATTTGATTCCGTTCAATCTTATCTCCTCAGTAATGTTTCAGACGCTAAGCATTAACTTGAAAATTACCTCCCTTACCTTGGAGTTCAACAACTCCGTATGGATAGACGTGATGAATCGTAAATGGACCGGACCGACATGATTTTAATTTACTTGGAAAGAACCTTAATCTGGAATTGAATAACAAAACTTGCTGACCTACTTCAAATTCTCGAACTCGAATGTGTTTGTCATGCCATTTATTAAGTCTCTCCTTGAGTAATTTGGCATTTTCATACAAGAACATTCGAAATTCCTCTAGCTCATTGAGTTGGAGCATCCGTTTCTCTTTAGCAAGCTTAAGATCCATGTTGAGTTGTAGAAGGGCTTAGTAAGCTTTGTGCTCTAACTCTAAGGGTAGATGACAGGCTTTCCCAAAGACCAACCTGTAGGGTGACATCCTTAAAGGTGTCTTGTATGCTATTCTGTAAGCCCATAAAGCATCATCCAGTCTTTTGGACCAATCTCATCGGTTTAGGCAAACCACCTTCTCAAGTATGCCTTTGATCTCCTTGTTTTCCAGTTTAGCTTGCCCATTCGTCTGCGGATGGTAAGCTGAAGTGACCTTGTGTTTCACTCCATGTTTATCTAGTAACCATTTCAACCACTTGTTCACAAAATGGGACCTTTCATCACTGATGATGGCTCTTGGGGTTCCAAACCTTGTGAACACATGTTTCTACAAAAACCTTATCACAACCTTAACATCATTTGTCAGATATGCTTTAGCCTCAATCCACTTAGACACGTAGTCTACAGCTACCAAGATGTACTGGTGACCAAAAGATAGAGGGAAAGGTCTGAGAAAATCAATACCCAAAACATCAAATAATTCTACCTCAATAATGTTTGTTCGAGGCACCTCATTTCTATTGGTAACATTTCTAACCCTTTGACATCGATCACAACTCTTTACGTAAGCATATGCGTCTTTGATAGTGTTGGCCAAAATAATCTGGCTTGTAGTACCTTGGCTGCAGTACGTGTACCTCCGAAGTGTCCCCCAGTCGGAGCTGAGTGACAATGATATAGAATCTTATGTACTTCATCTTCTGCCACACATCTCCTGATCATTTGATCTGCACACTTCTTAAACAAGTACGGCTCTTCCCAGAAATAGTACTTCACATCTTGAAGAAACTTTTTTTTTGATGATACGTCTTATCAATTGGCATCAAACCACAAGCTAAAAAGTTAGCAATATCAACAAACCAAGGGGTATTATGGACATGATTTACCTTCAGTATGTGTTCATCTAGAAACGTCTCTCGAATTGGTATAAGAGGAGAGTTCCCTTCTTGTAGCTCCAATCTAGACAAGTGGTCTACTACTTGATTTTCTATTCCCTTTCGATCTTGAATTTCTAGATCAAACTCTTGAAGTAGAAGTACCCATCGGATCAACCTTGGCTTAGCGCCTTTCTTGACAAGTAAGTACTTAATTGCCGAGTAGTCCATATAGACAGTCACTTTGGTACCTACAAGATACGATTGAAACTTGTCAAAAGCAAACATAATAGTAAGTAACTCTTTTTCTGTTACCGTATAATTCAGTTGAGCTCCTGTTAGAGTTCAACTTGTGTAATAGATGGGATGAAAAACTTTGTTCCTTTGCTGACCCATGACAGCTCCTATCGGAAAGTCACTTGCGCCACACATCAATTCAAATGGCAAATCCTAGTTTGGTGTGACGATTATGGGTGTCGAAACTAGTAGACTCTTAAAATATTTGAAAGCTCTTAAGCACTCTTCATCAAATTTGAACATCGTGTCCTTCTCTAATAATTTGCATAAGGGCTTAGCAATTTTGGAGAAGTTCTTAATGAATCTTTGATAGAAACCGGCGTGGCCCAAAAAGCTCCTAACACCCTTTGTAGATGTTGGAGGTGGGAGTTTCTCAATAACATTTACCTTTTCTTTATCAACCTCTATTCCATATCTTGTTATCCGATGCCCTAGAGCAATCCCTTCTTGTACCATAAAATGACACTTTTCCCAGTTGAGTACTAGGTTTGTTTATTCGCATCACCTTAGTACCTTCACTAGATTGGCAAAGAAATCATCATAAGTATCTCCAAATACTGAAAAATCATCCATAAAAACTTCCAAATACTTCTCAACCATGTCAGTAAAAATAGACATCATACATCTTTGAAATGTAACAGGTGCATTACATAAACCAAATGGCATGCGTCTAAATGCAAATGTACTGTACGGGCAGGTGAATGTTGACTTGTGCTGATCTTCTAGTGCTACTGTAATCTGATTATACCCATAGCATCCATCAAGAAAATAGTAATAGTCTCGCCCTGCGAGTCTATCCAACATCTGGTCCAAAAACGGCAAAGGAAAGTGATCTTTCCTAGTCGCCTTGTTCAGCTTCCGGTAATCGATACAAATTCTCCATCCTGTAACTGTTCTAGTTGGTATCAACTCATTATTATCATTTTTGATTACTATAATACCTCCTTTCTTTGGTACGCACTGGACCAGACTTACTTATGAGTTGTCTGAGATGAGGTAAATTATACCTGCATCTGACCACTTTATGATTTCTTTCTTTACTACGTCTTTCATAATGGGGTTCAGTCTTTGTTGTCCATCAATCGTCCCTTTTTCTCCATCTTCTAGTATGATCTTGTACATGCATACAGGTGGACTAATACCGCGAATATTGGCTATGTAACACCCCAAACCCGTGACCGTCACCGGATTTGACCACGAGGTGTTACAGGGCTTACTTTACTTAATCCTCTCTTGGAAATTTTTTTTGTTTTCCTTTTTCTTCGAGCAAAGCTAGTTAACGCATCACTGCCACCTTAAAAATCATATCTCAAGTTCCAGAACTCGAAAACTAAATCTGTAAATTTTCCCTGAATTTAGACTCATATATCCATCCATGGATTTATTTCTAGAATTTTTGGTCGGGCCAATTGGTACAGTTTATTAGTTAAAGTCACCCCTGTTTCAGGGTTTGACTACACTGACCTTTATGCATTACGACCTGGATATCATCTCATACAGAGCTCTAATGCTCATGCCGTTTGTTTCTAATGAAACTAGACTCAAAGGGGAATCTATGCATATAAGGCATGACTTCTAACTGTTTCTGGATAATTTATGGTAAATTTTCTAAGTCGAAACAGAGGATCCAGAAACTGTTCTGGCCCTGTCGAAATCTTGAATATCTCTCAAAATACAGCTCATATGGTCGTTTCGTTTCGTCCATATGAAAATAGACTCATTAAGCTTCGAGTACATAATTTTCTTAGCAATTAATTCCACTTCTACTATTTTTGGTGATTTTTCGATCTCATATCACTGCTGCTGTCCGCAATAGTTACTGCAGTAGACTATGTCAATTTCATGAATCTTTCCTTGGCCTTACTAATCATTCATCATACACGGCACAACTATGGCCACCTTATCAAAATTAAGGTTTCTAAGACCCGTGGCTATAGGTTTTAGAATCACACTCAACCGACCACATAGGCCATTTTCGCATGGCTTAAAGTTTACAACCCACAATTCAACAAAACAAAATAGCCTATACATGCCAAATGTTCTCCTAGTTCAACTACGAAGACAATACCAAAAGATTTCCAGCCGGTGTGATGACTTCAACGACGGTTCCGAGCACGCAAACAAGGCGAATCCAAGAGACCTAAAATGGGTGACAAGAAAACACAGAGTGAGTTTATAACTCAGTAAGTCCTAAGCATTCGACAATCATCCATCAATAAAATTATCACAACATGAAATAATGTACGAGGCTAGGTACTCCATCCATATCGAAAATATACCATAGTTCCTCGGACCTTTCGGTTCCTTCTTATACCAATTCACCCAATAACATTTCATATACTGTTCAATAGAATAATAGAGGCATTTCCATACATCATCTCATTTCCACAATAATCATGCAATCAAATGAACTTTCATCTATTCCACGATACTTTATTTTCGGGAATGCAATTGAAATCATCACATAGATTTAAAACTTACCAACTCAACCCCGAGCATGAACATAGCATCTATTAGCCATGAACTCAAGGTACTTACTTTTTCCGCTGTCCGTACTCAACTCGATAAAGTCACCCTTCCGTATAAATATTCAATCGGAAATATATATATATAGTTCGCACACATAGTGCTTAATACTCGATCACGCACACTTAGTGCCATGTGATTTAAGCCTGCACACATAGTGCCATTTAGTCCAAACTCGCACACTTAGTGCCATACATTTCAAGCTCGCACACTCAGTGCCAATTTCGTCACCGTACACATTTACTTCTCGCACACTTAGTGCCGAAAGCCAACTTTCTACACATTTCACTATCTCTTTTGCATTCAACAATATCATCTTTTCATCTCATTAAACACAATTGCATAGATTATACAATCATTTAAGCAATATCAAATATATGCTTAATGACTTACCTTGTGTTGGGCAAGGAATTTCCAAGTCGGCTACTCGATGACCTTCGTCTTTCCCTTGCTTGATTCTCCTTCTTTAACTCCTTGAGCTTGATTTAACAAATAAATTGATTCAATCATTTGAGTATCGAAAAGAGGAACTCAAGGCACCTAGCCCACATATGTTCACTAGACATTAAAGTCACATAAGTACGGAATTCATGAATCAACTCAACACACAAAGCCTTCAACATGCTTGCTCATGGCCGAACAACACAACCCCTTAGGTACTCATTCATGGGCCGATTATGCATGTTGATGTTGAGGCCAATTACATGTTTAATACCACACATGAATGGCACACATTTTACTAGCTAATGCTTTACATATTGTAGCTCAATACACATCTATTATTTACTTCATAACCAAAACATAATCACAAGAAAATACATACTTTGAGATAGTATATATGTCATACCAATACATCATGTGCAAACATATGTACACATATAGGTGCAAGGCCGAATCTCAAGGTGTTCATAACTATCCAAAACACAAATTTTTACCAGTCAAGTAACAAGCATAAATCATGCTCATGAATGCACCATGGCCGAATACATCACAATCATACCCTTTCAACTTCGGTCATGGTTAAAAAAAGAATTCAATGTTTTACTCAAGATTGCTACAAAGAAATTTCAAGAGTAGTCAATCCATCATTACATGCATCATTAGCAAGCTTCACATTTAGCATGCAATGGCTTTAACACAATAACAACCTTGGCCAAATACCATTTCCATGGCATAACAAGGATTTGAACCATGGCTAACATGAACATCAAGTTAGCAACTAAAACATGCATGAATCTCATGACACAACCTCATACATACCTTAATCTTGGTACAAGTATGGCCAAATCTCCTTCTAGTTCTCTTCTAAACTAAAAATGGAGCAAAAATCCCTTTCTTCCTCCTTATGATTTTCGGCCAAAAAGATGAGAAAAGATGAACAAAACAATTTTTTTTTCTTCCTTCTTTCTCAACTCACGGTAAGAGGGGGGGATACCACACTCACACACATTTTTTTTTCATTCTTTTATCACCCATACACCTTTGTTTATTATTTCACCCTAATGCACCAACAAAACATGTTTCATGACATGTTTAGCCCATACTCCCTTGTCATGTCCGGCCACTTCATGTTAGGGGGGATTTGACATGCAAATCCCTTATTTTTGCATGCATTATCAACTAGTCATCACACATTTCCCCATCATACTTTCAAAGTTTACTACTAGGTCCTTTCTAGTGAAACTCACATTTATAACTCTAAATCGGAACATCAAAAATGTCACACATGAATTAACACATATTATAGGCATCAAAATAAATTTTAAATTATTTTTATGCCTCGGTTTTAATGGTACCAAACCACATTCCGTCTAGGGTCGTTTTAGGTCATCACAACTCTCCTCACTTAAGAAATTTTCGTCCGAAAATCTTACCCAAATAGGCTCGGTATCGCTCTTTCATAGAGTCCTCAAGTTCCCAAGTGGCTTCTTCAATTTCGTGTTTATGCCACAACACCTTCACTAATGGGATTTTCTTATTAGCAACTCTTTTACTTGGCGCATTAGAATGCGAACCGCTCTTCTTCATAACTCAAATTAGGTGAACCTCGACCTCGGATGGAGTAATTACGTGTGTCGGGTCAGACCTATATCGTCGAAGCATCGAGACATGGAAAACGTTGTGAATCTTTTCAAGCTTAGGGGGTAAAATTAATCGATGCGCTCTCGGCCCAACTCGTTCGGATACTTCATACGGATGATGAACCTCGGACTCAATTTGCCCTTACGGCCAAATCTAAGCACCTTCTTCCGGGTGAGACTTTGAGAAATACCTTGTCTCCAACCCGATATTCAATGTCTTTTCTTCTCAAATTAGCATACGACTTTTGGCGATCCGGCGACTTTCAAACTTTCACGAATTACTCGAACTTTCGCTCGGCATCCTTAATCAAATCAACCGAAGATTTTACTTTCACTAAGTTCACCGAATAATGGGGTACGGCATTTACGATCGTATAAAGCCTCGTAAGGCGCCATCTTAATACTTGATTGAAAACTATTATTGTAAGCGAATTCAATCAAAGGTAAATACCGTTCCCATGAACCACTAAACTCAAGGTTGCAACATCTCAACATATCCTCGAGTATTTGAATTATCCGTTCGGATTGACCATCGGTTTGGGGATGAAAAGCAGTGCTAAAATGCAACTTGGTACCCAAAGCCCTTTGCAATTTCTTCCAAAATCGCGATATAAATCTTGGGTCTCTATCCGACACGATAGAAATAGGCACCCCATGCAATCGAACAATTTGGGAGATGTATAATTCTGCCAATTTATCGAGCGAAAAATCCGTACGGACAGGGATAAAATGAGCTGACTTAGTCAATCTATCAACAACAACCCAAATCGCATCCTTCTTACTCGCTGACAATGGCAGTCCGGATACAAAGTCCATGGTGACTCTATCCCATTTCCACTCGGGTATCGTGATCGGCTGAAGTAATCCCGATGGCACTTGATGTTTCACTTTCACTTGTTGACATATCAGACACCTTGAAACAAATTCAGAAATGTCTCGTTTCATACCGGGCCACCAAAATTGGCGTTTCAGGTCATTGTACATTTTAGTACTACCCGGGTGGATTGACATTCGACTACTGTGAGCCTCGTTCAAAATCATCAAAACAAGTTCCGAATTCCTTGGAATACATAATCGACCCTTGAACATCAAGCAATCATGGTCGTCAATCTGAAATTCCGATTCCTCATTCGAAACATATTCGGCTCGCTTAGCGACCAATTCGGCGTCGACTTTCTGAGATTCAAGTACTTGATGAATCAATAACGGTTTGGCCTCTAGTTCGACTACTAGCACCTCATCGGGTGAAACGGATAGGTGAGCATCCATCGCTCTCAAGGCAAACAGTGGCTTTACGACTTAAAGCATCGGCCACCACGTTGCCTTTCCCGGGTGATAATCAATGATGAGTTCATAGTCTTTCAACAACTCAAGCCAACGTCTTTGTCGCAGGTTTAAATCTCTTTGAGTCATCAAATATTTAAGACTCTTGTGGTCCGAAAAATATGACACCTTTCTCCAAACAAGTAATGCCGCCATATTTTCAAGGCGAACACTATGGCTGCTAGTTCAAGGTCATGGGTCGGATAGTTTCTCTCATGCGACTTTAGTTGTCTCGACGCGTAAGCCACAACTCGACCTTCTTGCATCAACACACAACCTAACCCAAGCAAGGATGCGTCACTTGTAAATGACAAACTCTTTACTGGGACTCGGCAGACTAATCTGGGGCCTCGGTTAAGCAGTTTTTAGTTGATCGAAACTTTCTTGACAAATTTCGACCACTCGAACTTAACATCTTTTGGAGTAGTTTCGTCATCGGTAGCACTATCATCGAAAAACCTTTCACAAATCATCGATAGTATCCGGCAAGCCCCAAAAGCTCCTAACTTCGGTAATATTCCTTGGAGGTTTCCAATCAACTATGGCTGAAATTTTGTTCGGGTCCACTCGACACCGTCGGACACCACGAGCCCCAAAAGCTAACCTCTCTCAACCAAAATTCACATTTCTTGAACTTTGCCTATAATCGCTTATCTCGTAAGATTTGCAACACTAGCCTCAGGTGTTCAGCATGTTCAGTTTCATCTCTTGAATAGACCAAAATGTCATCGATAAATACAACTACAAACCGATCCAAGTATGGCCTGAAAATTCTATTCATTAAATCCATAAATACCGCAGGGGCATTAGTGAGCCCAAACGGCGTCACTAAGAATTCGTAGTGACCGTACCTCGTTCTAAAAGCAGTCTTGGGTATGTCCGATTCTCGGACCCTCAACTGATAGTACCCCGACCTCAAATCTATCTTTGAAAACACTGAGGCTCCCTTTAGTTGATCGAACAAATCGTCAATTCGTGGCAACGGATATTTATTCTTTATCGTTACTTTATTCAACTGACAATAGTCGATGCACAATCTCATAGTTCCATCCTTCTTCTTCACAAACAATACTGGTGCGCCCCATGGAAAAAAACTCGGTCGAGCGAAACATCTATCCGTCAATTCTTGCAATTGAACTTTCAATTCCTTTAATTCCGTTAATGCCATACGATACGGGGCTATTGAGATCGGCGTAGTACCCGGTACAACTTCGATGCCGAATTCCACTTCTCGAACCGGTGGCAATCCCGGTAACTCCTCAGGAAAAACATTTGAATACTCACAAACCATTGGTACCGATTCGAGTTTCCTTTCCGTCTCTTTACTTTCAAACACATACGCAAGGTATGTTTCACACCCCTTTTTCACATACCTCCGAGGGTCATAGAGGATACTATCGCTGGCACTCCTTTTAAATCAGTAGACTCGACTCGGACTACCTCGTTATTTGCACTCCTCAAATCAATGGTTTTCCTTTTACAGTCCACCACTGCATCATGTACGGTCAGCTAATCCATACCAAGAATAACATCGAATTCATCAAATGGTAGAAGCATCAGATCGGTCGAAAAATAGGATTCTCGAATTATTAGGGGGCATCTCTTGCACACTTTATCAACGAATACGTATTGACCCAAAGGGTTTGACATTCGAATTACGAACTCGGAGACTCAACGGTGAGAGTCTTCTTTGGATGCTAAGGTTTCACATACATATGAATGAGTAGAGTGGGGTCAATCAATGCAATTACACTAGTATCAAAGAGAGTAAAAGTACCAAGGTGATAACGTCGGGGAGGATGCCTTCTCTCGTCTTGCGGATGGCATATACTCTAGCAGAGCACGGGTCTCGGATCGAACAACCGTGTCGAGGCTCCTCTCTGATTACCACCCCTACCTCCAGAAATTCTCGAGGGCCTACCTCTAGCCGTCGTTCCACTAGGTCTTGCACGTTGCATCTTATTCTTCTCATCTAGCTCCGTGCAATCTCTAATGAAGTGGTCCTTGAACCGCATCCATAACAGCCCTATTAATGCAGACTTACCCCAACATTCACCTAGGTGTCGTCTTCCACATTGGGGCATTCGGTCTCTCTTGACGATTATTGCCCACACTAGCTACTGAAGTAGCTCGAGTCCGTCAATGGTCGGGCTCGATGGAAATTCTGCGATCGCCCTCGACTTATTAGTGTCCTCCACGAACTTCTTTACACGAGAACGGAGCTTTACTCACGATCTTTTACGATAATCTCTTACTTCAAATTCACCTTCTTCTTCTCCTTTCTAAGTTCTTCCGCCTTGCAGGCTCGTTCGACTAGTGTTACGAACTCCTTTATCTCCAAAATACCCACTAGTAGCTTTAAATCTTCATTCAATCCTTCTTCAAATCTTTTGCACATAGCAACCTCATCACCCACACTCCAGAGCATACCGACTAAGTCTTACGAACTCATGTTCGTATTCGAGATCTGATCATACTGCCTTGCTTGAGTTCCAAGAATTCCTTACGCTTCGATCGATGAACTGTTGACTAATGTATTTCTTTGAAATTCGATTGAAAGAAATCCCAAGTAACTCGTTCGTTTAGGACTATGGAAATTAAAGTCCTCCACCAATAGTAAGTGAGTCTCAACAAGGATATAGCACACTTAAGACATTCATCGGTGTGCATGACGGTTCATCTAACACTCGAATGGTGTTATCGAGCGAACTTCGGCCTTTTCGGTATCATCGATAATTATGGCCTTGAACTCCTCATCCCCCACGCTTCCTAATCAGGTCTACGGTGGTTTACTCGACCTCACAAGATCGATGAATCAAGGCATTACGGGCTCTTGGGGTGGAGTATTTAAATTCGGAATTCTTGGACAGCCGGATTGGTTCGGGCATATTATGCGACCCACTCATTCATCATGGTGAAGAAGGCTTGTTTCGCCTTCACTTGATTATTCGCGGATGATGAGGCTCAACAGGCGGTGTCCCTTGCGGGAGCAGCCGCTACACTTTCAACGTCATTCGCCAAGGATCTCTCTACCGGGTTCCATTTGCTAATCAAAACAAAAATTTCAACCGTCAGAAGTCATCACATTTTTAAGCACTAACAATTTGGCATGTATAGCTAGACTCACACGCGCTATGGTAGTCCTAGAATCGACTAAACCATAGCTCTGATACCAATTAAATGTAACACCCCAAACCTGTGACCGTCACCGGATTTGACCACGAGGTGTTACAGGGCTTACTTTACTTAATCCTCTCTTGGAAATTTTTTTTATTTTCCTTTTTCTGTTCCAGGCAGGCTAGTTAACTACATCACTGCCACCTTAAAAATCATATCTCAAGTTCCAGAACTTGAAAACTAAATCTGTAAATTTTCCCTGAATTTAGACTCATATATCCATCCATGGATTTATTTCTAGAATTTTTGGTCGGGCCAATTGGTACAGTTTATTAGTTAAAGTCACCCCTATTTTAGGGTTTGACTACACTGACCTTTGCGCATTACGACCTGGATATCATCTCATACAGAGCTCTAATGCTCATACCGTTTGTTTCTAATGAAACTAGACTCAAAGGGGAATCTATGCATATAAGGCATGACTTCTAACTATTTCTGGATAATTTATGGTAAATTTTCTAAGTCGAAACAGAGGATCCAGAAACTGTTCTGGCCCTGTCGAAATCTTGAATATCTCTCAAAATACAGCTCATATGGTCGTTTTGTTTCGTCCATATGAAAATAGACCCATTAAGCTTCGAGTACATAATTTTCTTAGCTATTAATTCCACTTCTACTATTTTTGGTGATTTTTCGATCTCATATCACTGCTGCTGTCCGTAATAGTTACTGCAGTAGACTATGTCAATTTCATGAATCTTTCTTTGGCCTTACTAATCATTCATCATACACGGCACAACTATGGCCACCTTATCAAAATTAAGGTTTCTAAGACCCGTGGCTATAGGTTTTAGAATCACACTCAACCGACCACATAGGCCATTTTCGCATGGCTTAAAGTTTACAACCCACAATTCAACAAAACAAAATAGCCTATACATGCCAAATGTTCTCCTAGTTCAACTACGAAGACAATACCAAAAGATTTCCAGCGGTGTGATGACTTCAACGACGGTTCCGAAACGCATAAGCGAGGCGAATCCAAGAGACCTAAAATGGGTGACAAGAAAACACAGTGAGTTTATAACTCGATGAAGTCCTAAGCATTCGACAATCATCCATCAATAAAATTATCACAACATGAAATAATGTACGAGGCTAGGTACTCCATCCATATCGAAAATATACCATAGTTCCTCGGACCTTTCGGTTCCTTCTTATACCAATTCACCCAATAACATTTCATATACTGTTCAATAGAATAATAGAGGCATTTCCATACATCATCTCATTTCCACAATAATCATGCAATCAAATGAACTTTCATCTATTCCACGATACTTTATTTTCGGGAATGCAATTGAAATCATCACATAGATTTAAAACTTACCAACTCAACCCCGAGCATGAACATAGCATCTATTAGCCATGAACTCAAGGTACTTACTTTTTCCATTGTCCGTACTCAACTCGATAAAGTCACCCTTCCGTATAAATTTTCAATCGAAATATATATATAGTTCGCACACATAGTGCTTAATACTCGATCACGCACACTTAGTGCCATGTGATTTAAGCACTGCACACATAGTGCCATTTAGTCCAAACTCGCACACTTAGTGCCATACATTTCAAGCTCGCACACTCGAGTGCCAATTTAACACACGTACACACTTACTTCGCACTTAGTGCCAAAAGCCAACTTTCTACACATTTCACTATCTCTTTTGCATTCAACAATATCATCTTTTCATCTCATTAAACACAATTGCATAGATTATACAATCATTTAAGCAATATCAAATATATGCTAATGACTTACCTTGTGTTGGGCAAGGAATTTCCAAGTCGGCTACTCGATGACCTTCGTCTTTCCCTTGCTTGATTCTCCTTCTTTAACTCCTTGAGCTTGATTTAACAAATAAATTGATTCAATCATTTGAGTATCGAAAAGAGGAACTCAAGGCACTTAGCCCACATATGTTCACTAGACATTAAAGTCACATAAGTACGGAATTCATGAATCAACTCAACACACAAAGCCTTCAACATGCTTGCTCATGGCCGAACAACACAACCCCTTAGGTACTCATTCATGGGCCGATTATGCATGTTGATGTTGAGGCCAATTACATGTTTAATACCACACATGAATGGCACACATTTTACTAGCTAATGCTTTACATATTGTAGCTCAATACACATCTATTATTTACTTCATAACCAAAACATAATCACAAGAAAATACATACTTTGAGATAGTATATATGTCATACCAATACATCATGTGCAAACATATGTACACATATAGGTGCAAGGCCGAATCTCAAGGTGTTCATAACCATCCAAAACACAAATTTTTACCAATCAAGTAACAAGCATAAATCATGCTCATGAATGCACCATGGCCGAATACATCACAATCATACCCTTTCAACTTCGGTCATGGTTAAACAAAGAATTCAATGTTTTACTCAAGATTGCTACAAAGAAATTTCAAGAGTAGTCAATCCATCATTACATGCATCATTATCAAGCTTCACATTTAGCATGCAATGGCTTTAACACAATAACAACCTTGGCCAAATACCATTTCCATGGCATAACAAGGATTTGAACCATGGCTAACATGAACATCAAGTTAGCAACTAAAACATGCATGAATCTCATGACACAACCTCATACATACCTTAATCTTGGTACAAGTATGGCCAAATCTCCTTCTAGTTCTCTTCTAAACTAAAAATGGAGCAAAAATCCCTTTCTTCCTCCTTATGATTTTCGGCCAAAAAGATGAGAAAAGATGAACAAAACAATTTTTTTTTCTTCCTTCTTTCTCAACTCACGGCAAGAGGGGGATACCACACTCACACACATTTTTTCATTCTTTTATCACCCATACACCTTTGTTTATTATTTCACCCTAATGCACCAACAAAACATGTTTCATGACATGTTTAGCCCATACTCCTTGTCATGGCGGCCACTTCATGTTAGGGGATTTGACATGCAAATCCTTATTTTTGCATGCATTATCAACTAGTCATCACACATTTCCCCATCATACTTTCAAAGTTTACTACTAGGTCCTTTCTAGTGAAATTCACATTTATAACTCTAAATCGAAACATCAAAAATGTCACACATGAATTAACACATATTATAGGCATCAAAATAAATTTTAAATTATTTTTATGCCTCAGTTTTGTGGTCCCGAAACCACATTCCGTCTAGGGTCGTTTTAGGGCTGTCACAGGCTATGGTCCATCCAATAGCCTTCTTGAATTGTTTCAATACAAGGATGAGTTTCTCTTCTTGCTCACTAGTTAATTCTGCTGAAACAATCACATGCAAAGCAGAAGCGTTACCTACATAAACATATTTTAAATGTGAAGGTAGTACCTTGAGTTCTAATTTAGGTGGCTCCTCGATTGACGCTTTTGGTTGGAGATAATCCCTTTTCTCTAATTCCAAATATTCAAAATGGGATTGCGGATTAAATCTCTTTTGATTAGCTTCTAACAACGCTAAGTATTCATCCTCCTCTTTATCATTCGGAGGATCTTATGGCAAAATTTGTTGCAATGGATCCTCAACATAGTTGAGCTCCTTCTCCACTATTAAATCCTCTAAATTAGATACTATAGAACAATCATCAATTGTGTCAGGAAATCGCATAGACTTAAAAACGTTAAATGTTACCTGATCATCCTAAACACGCAGAGTAAGCTCGTCCTTCTGCATATCAATAAGGGTTATTCAGGTTGCTAAGAACGGTTTTCCTAAGATAATTGATGCTTCTTTGTCTGCTTCAAAGTCTAGGATAACAAAATTAGCAGGGAAGATAAATTTATGTACACGTACCAATACATCCGCAATTTTTCCTTCTAGATGTGCTAAGGATTGATCTGCTAATTGAAGTGTAATCGTAGTTGGTCTAACTTCACCTATCTCCAGCTTCCTAAATATTGACATAGGCATCAAGTTAATACTCGCACCTAAGTCACATAGTGCCTTACCACAATATGTTGCTCCAATGTTGCAAGGTATGGCAAAACAGGATCCTTCAACTTTGGGGGTAGTTTGTCTTGAAGATATGCACTGCATTCCTTCGTTAGAGCTACCGTCTCAAATTCTCCAAGTCTTCATTTTTTGGACAGGATATCCTCCATGAATTTGACATAGTTCAGAATTTGCTCAAGTGCTTCAACCAATGGGATGTTGATATGAAGTTGCTTGAGTATGTCTAGGAACTTATTGAATTGAATCTCTTACTTCTGCTTCTGAAGTCTTTGAGGGTAGGGTGGTGGTGGTTTCTTTACTGGAACTGGTTGATTTGTCTTCTGTAGCAATTCTATATCTAACGAAGTTATTAGTTGATCAGAATTAGCTAGTTCTGAAATTACCTTGTCGGGTTTGTAGATTCTGGTTCTTGTGAAACTGGAATTTAACACTCAGTTGAACTTCCTCTAAATCTTGAGTGTCAGCTTGCTCCTTTTCAGCTTCGATGGTGTTGGGCTCTACTGTCTTTCCACTCCTCAATGTCAACGCTTTGCAATGCTCCTTCCCCAAATCCATCGGATTTTTCGTATCACTAGGTAAAGCACCTTGTGGTCTGTTCCTGAGTTCAATAGCAAGCTGGCCCATTTGATTCTCTAAATTCCTCAAAGTGGCATCATTTTTTGCCATGCATGCTTTCAATAAATTCTCTAAGCTATTGGATGATTCAACTTGAGTTGGTTTTTGAACTTGTTGGGGGAAATTAGGCGACTGGGTTGGTCTTGGTTGGGCGTAAGTGTTACTGGTTCCAACCCTTTGATTACTCCAGGAAAAATTGGGGTGATTTCACCAAGAAGGGTTATAGAAATTGGATTGTAGTCCTTGCCTTCCTCAATTTTGGTTCTGGTTACCCATGTAATACACGGATTTTGGGTTCGATGGACATTCTTTGAACAAATGTCCTTCCCCACAATAAACACATGCTATATTTTCAAATTGATTTGGTGGCTATGCTGCAAAACTATTTGATCCATTAGAAGTAAGATTTTTTAACATTTAGGATATTGATGATACCTGAGATGCGAGTGAAGTAAGAGTGTCTACTTCATGTATTCTAGTAACTCATCTACCTGGTGCTGCTCGATTGGTTGGCCATTGGTAATTGTTGTTGGCAATCCTCTCAATGATTTCATAAGCCTCATTATAAGACTTAGAAAGGAGAGCACCATTAGTAGAAGCGTCCACTACCATCCTCGTGTAAACATTGAGACCATTATTAAATGTCTCAAGTTGGATGCAATGTGGGATTCCATGATGAAGGCAGTTCCTTAATAATTCTTTGTACCTTTCCTATGCCCATACAAGGACTCATCATCCATTTGTTGGAAAGTAATGATCTCATTCCTCAACTTAGCATTCTTGCTAGGCGGGAAATACTTCATGAGGAATCTTTCTGCTAACTCTTGCCATGTGGAAATTGAGTTTGGTGGCAATGAGTTCAACCAGGCTCGAGCTCTGTCCCTTAGTGAATATGGGAACAAGTTCAATCATAATGCATCTTCAGGTACTCCTACTAACTTGAAAGAATCGCTCACCTCCATAAACAGTCTTAAGTGTAGGTGAGGATCTTCAGTAGGCATTCGCCTGAATTGGCCCATTGTCTGAAGCATCTGGAACATGACTGGCTTCAGCTTGAACTGTTGTGCCTCAATTTCAGGTCTCCTAATACCCGAATTAAGATCATGAAATACTGGCACGACATACTATCTTAAAGCTCTATCCCTATCATTAGCAATAAGGATAGGATTTTGAGTAGGACTTGCTCTATTCCTTGATTCAGATTTTCAAATTTCATCTCTTCGGTCCTTCTCTGACTTGCTTGTCTTCTTTGCTGTCAAAAATTTCATTCAATCTCAAGGTTTATAGAGAGTAAATCAATGATTCAGTCAACACTCATAAACACCTGAAATAATCACAGAAAAATTAATTAAGTTAGAATTTAAACAGAAAATTAAATCAAAATGCAAAACTAACAAATTCGCAAATAATAACTTTTTAAAACAGTCCCCGGTAACGGCGCCAAAAACTTGTAACGACGAAAATGTGCAAGTGTACACAATCGTAACAAATAATAAAGTGACAAGTAAATGTCGAGTTTTCGTACCCACAGGGACTATGAAAAGAATTATTTATGAATGCTAGTTAAAACATTTTGGTGAAGAAAAAAATATTTTGTTTGAAGAGGGTGATTAAAAACTAAGATTTTAAAGTAAGTAAACTAAATAAATAAATCTCAAATGCACGATTTCAAAATACTATTTTAATCAAGATGATATAATTGTGTTAGATTAATTACATTTCTTATCTTAGAATTATTAAACTCATGTTTATATTTTTACGAATAAATTCACGGCAACTCAGTAATTTTCTAACTTATGAACATACTCACCTACACAAATTCATTCATCTCTTAACATATTCTTATGTCTATTCAATCGATAAACAGATTCTAATAAGCAAGCATGCTATTGCATATACATACTCATTAAATTGAACTAATCTCTTACATATTCCTATGTCAATTTAAACAATTAATTAAATCTAATGAGAACATAAAAAACTATGTGAGGTAACAAGGTATCCTTACCTTGAAATAGTTTAATCGCAATAATCTTGCAAGTTATGCAAGGCAAGTGTATCACCAGATACAATGCTAATTTAACCTTCAGCTACCTTAGAAGAATAAACATGCACTGATTAAGTACTGTGTCCATTAATTACAATTTCAATCCGTTTAAATAATTAATTCATTAGTTCCCTCACAATTTTAATGCAAGAATAACTTAGGCATGATTTTACTTAATCAAGCATTTTACCGAGGCCTATAACATCATAAACACAACTTTAATAATTTAAGAGGACGAACTGCAATGAACGCAACACAAATTAAATTCAAGCTAAGCTGATTAAATTAACCATTCCAAAAACATAAATATTCATAGATATGTTCTCACAAAAACAACAAAAATTAAAGTGATAGGGAGCAAGAATCAAATTCGGTGTTTTTCCGTGGCTTGACTAGGTTGCTCTATTCTTCCTTGTTTGTTATCCTTGCTAATCAAGGCTGCTATGAACACTCAATTTCTGCTTCAAAATGGCTGAAGAAGACCCCTTTCTCAAGGGGAGAAATTGGCAAAAGAGCAAGAAACTTGAATGGGAAAAATGAGAGAAAAAAATGAAAGAGGAGAGAAGAATTGTGAGAGAAGAGATGTGAATGAGGGATGTGTTAAATAATCAGCCAAGGGGGGTTTTTATAGCTGAATGTGTCAGCTGAAATTTGCTAAAAATAGGAACCAAAGATCCACCCCTTGGCCTGCCTTCTCTGTGGCAAAGTTGATGGCTTCAACTTTGCTAAAAAAGGCTTGGGGCAAATCTACAAAGCCACCAATTGTGGAAGGGTTTAATTGCAATTTGAAGAAGTATTCAAGGGCTTCTTTGCAGCTTAAATAATCAGCTAATGAGCTGAATTGGGTTAGCACTTGGACAATTTTGGGCTGCCCTTTTCTTGGCTGGTTCGGTTTACTAGATTTGGTTCAATCGGACCTCTTTTTGATAACTAATTAATCATAATTTATTTACCCAAATTAAATTGGATATAAATTAAAATTAATTATATTATGAATAAATACATATAATTTTGGACCATCTTAGGCTAAAATTTAGTTCACCTCGATACTTTAAATTGCTTTTCGATTTTGTTCTTCTAGCAGTGTCTGCCAAGCCATTTTTCGGCATTTGTGCAATTCTGTCGAAGATAACCAAAATTAATCAAAATTGATTATAAAATTAATGAAAATTCAACATGTTCATAATTTAAGTACAATTTAATTATTTTATAATAATTAATTATTTTTTGACAAGAATTTAACCGAATTCGCATGAATCTAAGTTAAAAAGGGAATGAAAAGTGTGTAAATTTTTGTGTTTCCAACTTCACACGCCCAGGACACACGCACGTGCCTGAGGCCGTGTCCCTCACACAACTGAGACACACGCCCGTGTCTCTGTCCGTGTGCTCAATTCTGAGCATTCTGTTTCTCAAAATTAAGGTGCGAGGGACACACGATCGAAACACATGCCCATGAGGCAGGGCGTGTGTCACATAAGGCCTAGACACATGCCCGTTTGTCTACCTGTGTGGACAAAAGAAAGGCTATTTACCAAGCCATTTGTCACCCTCATTTACACCTACACATGCACAAGTTCAAGGCATAATTCATAGCACACTTGGACAACCAATACATCCACAAAACAAGGCCAATTCATGTCATTTCATTATTTGCACTCAACATGTTTTCAACATCATATTCTACCAAACCAAATCACACCAAACTCACATTCCACAAGTTTCAACGTGGCTACCCATAACATGAATAATTTCTCTTAGTTTTCCTAGCATACCAATGAGCCAATCTTAACCATTCAACAACAAACCCATTAAGCCACATTTAACCATTTATCAAGCATTTATCAACCACATCACGTAAGAGATAGTTGTACATGCATGCATATATATAATCTTACAACCAATTTACCAAAATGAGCCAAGTTACATGGCCAAACACCACATCAAACCTTTGACAATTACAAGCCAATACATTAGACCAAATTCATAATGACACACATAACAAAATGACCAAGTCCTTATATATGGCATATTCTCAAAATGTTTAAAATCTTTGGTACCCAAAATAATAGTTTGATAGTGTGATACAATCTCTGACGATCTCCAACCCGAACTAGCTTGGTGACACTAGAAAACATGGAAATAAAACGGATTAAGCTATATAGCTTAGTAATCTCACATGAAGGAAATAAACTAACTTTACCATACATTAACATGCAAGTACTACAACATAAGGAAATGTAATTTACTATATTCTCATGAGCACAATTCATTCCATCACAACTTACCTTGAGTTCATCATTTTGCAAATTTAGTAAATCATAAGTTTTGTGCACATAACTGTACCACTCATAATGGTTTCATACTCATTCTCATTTTTGTCATACCCAATGAACCACTCAGAATAATAATATCAGATACTCGAGAAGAACCTTGCACACAAGGTGCCACATATGTAGCCATTGCTACCTATATCTCATAACACATATATGCTCGCTTTTGAGCCATTAACGAGTCTGCTCACACAAGCTGTCAGTCGAGACGTAGCTACACGGTGCTGCTCACACAAGCTTTCAAGTAACCGCAACTTATGCCGGTATACTCAGCCATCGATAGGACTTATAAGACCAACACCCAGATCACATAACATAAAGCCCTAGTGACATGTCACCTGTATCCTAATCTATTCCTAAGGTTCGATTGGGATTTCTCGATTGTCAAAACGTCATCGGACGGGTCCATAGAGTTGTTTATACAATTCATAAAATATTAAAACATTAAAAAATACAATTATAGCAAAGCTTATTTAACATACGAACTTACCTCGGTTACAAAAAGACCAAAAAGGATCTATTCGTCAGTTACTTTGTTTTCCCCCCGATCTAGACCCGAACTTCGTTTTTCTTGATCTATAATACCACATTTAACTTATTTAATTATCACATTATTCAATTCCACCCAAAAACACATTATGGCAAAATTTACATTTTTGCCTCTAACTTTTCAACATTTTACAATTTAGTCCCTAGACTCGTAAAATGAATTTCATTCAATTTCTTCACAACCCAAGCCTAGCCAATTGTTTTTTGTATAATAGCCCACATTTTTCATTTATTCACACTTTTCTACACATTTTATGGACTTTTACAAATAAGTCCCTATTTAAGGTTTTTATCAAAAATCACTTTACAAAAGTTGTTTAACAAACAATAAACACGCATTTTCTACCATCAAACATCAAAATACAAGCATATTCAACATGGGTAAAATTTTATACTTTAATTTTCTTTCAAATTAGTCCTTGAAATAGCTAAATCAAGTTACAATGATCTCAAAAATATAAAAATCGTTAAAAATGGGATAAGAACGAACTTACAATTGAGCTTGAAAGCTTGGCCAAAACCCTAGCTATGGTTTCCCCAAAAATTTTGGCTATAAGGGGCTAAACTAAAGAAGATGTCATCTTTTATTTAGTTAGTTTGGCTTTATTTACCAAATTACCTATTTACCCATCACTTAAACTTTGAAATTTTACCTACCCCATGTCCATTTTTGTCCATCCTAAAGTATAATGGTCTAATTACCATATAAGGACCTCTAATTTATAATTTCATAACAATTTAATACCTTTAGCCTATAGTACACAAATTTTGCACCTATTGCAATTTAGTCCTTCTAGTCAAATTGAGTACTCAATCGATAAAATTTCTTAACGAAAATTGCATACGATTATTCTATCATGTTGTAGACCTTAAAGAAATAGTAAAATAAATATTCTACTTCAAATTAGTGGTCCCAAAACTACTGTTCTGATTTGACCAAAAAATGGACTGTTACATAAATTTCATTTATTTCCAATTTTGCCTTTTAATCACATAATTTTAACTTTTTTTTGTGCTTATGCCGCCTCAGCCATTTCATTTAGGCTTAATTACTCTTTAAGTCCTCCCTTATTTAAAATTTAGACTATTTAATCACTATTTCTTTAATTAGCAAGTTTTGCACCTTTTTCAATTTAGTCTTTTTTAATTAATTAACTATCAAAATGTTAAAATTTTAAAACGTAACTTTAATACTACCTTAATGACACTCCGTAGATATTTATAAAATACTTACTGCTCAATTTGTAGAAATGAGCTATCGATACCTTATTTTTTAAACCACTCAACCTAACAAATTCCTTATAAAACACAAATTACTAATGCTAAAATCTTTCTTGAACCACGTTTGACTTGTAAATACTAAATAATATAATTTACGAGCTTACTTATCAGATTTGGTGGTCTCGAGCCACTGTTTTCTGACACCACTAAAAATCAGGCTGTTACATATGGCTAGCACTCAGTGATTAGCTGGATAGTGCGAGGTGGAGGGTCATTCGCAAGTGTTTCTCAGGTAGCTTCTCATGGTGCCAAAAAGAGTGGTCCGATGAAGGATGAAGCGTACGACTAACTAGTCGCCTAGTGACTAGCTGGATTGTGTAAGGTAGAGGGCAATTCGTGAGTGCTTCTCAAGTAGCTTCTTATGGTGCCAAATGTTTAAGCTGAGTAGGGGTATAACAATTGTCCCTTTAGTTGAGAGGTAAGTTATAAAGTGGCTTCCCCTAACACCATGTTTAGGTAATTTCAATGAGTGGTAGTTGTCACAAGAGAAGTAGTGGGTGGTTCAAAATACTAAAAAATTTTCATTGTGCGTACAAATGAGGGTTTTAAAGATGAAGAGTTGCCTCAAAGATTCCAAAATACTCACATTAAATGCACATTTAAACTATTTTTCATGGGGAGTGGAGCCAATGATGAGTCATGTTACTACAATGTAACACCCCTTACCCGTATTCAATGCCAGAATAGGGTTTCAGAGCATTTCCAGACTTATAACACATTTTAAACATACATTTCACATACAATTAATCAAATCATATACATTTTATTCACAAACAATCATTTTTCCCCTAATACGAGCCTACGAGGCCCTAAACATTCATTGGGTGTGGTTCGAGTCTAAACGGATAACTTTGGAAACTTTTTGAACACTTAAGAAATTTTCTCAAAAATAAGGACACACGCTCGTGTGGCCCGGCCGTGTCTCTCACATGGCCAAAGACACGCCCATGTCGCAAGCTGTGTAGACATTCAAAATGGGAGCACATGGCCGTCTCAGCCTGTGCCCGACCCCATGTAACTTTTTGACTTGGGTCATACGGCTAACACACATGCCCGTGTGGCTAGCCCATGTGCCCTAAAAATGGCCTTACATGCCCTTGTGCTAGTCCAAGTGCTAGGAAGTGCCAAACATGTAGGGTATACTAACTTATCCCACATAGCCAAGTCACATGCCCATGTGTGAGGCCGTGTGGAGTGTAACATCTTGAAATAGGGCCTAAACGGAATAGTGGTTGCAAAACCACAAACTCGAGGTCAAAAAAATTTATTTTGATTAGGTTTTAAGGTTTATTCATTGATTGAATAATTGTGTAAAAATTTCGTGAAGAAATTTTATGTATAAGTGCCTAATTTGATAATTAGGACTAAATTGTAAAATTAGCAAAATGTGTGTTCTAGATAATAAAGGGGATTTAATTGAAATGGGTCCTTAAAGTGGAGGTCCTTATTTAGTAATTAGACCATTATATTTAAGTTTGGACAAAAATGGGCAAGAATAGGACAAATTTGAAAGAAAAGCCTTTAAGGGCATTTTGGTCATTTAATAATTAAAAGAATTAAAAAGGGAAAATAAAGCCAAAATTGGTCCATCTTCTTCATGGAGGCTGAATATAGCATTGGTGAAGCCATGGTTAGGGTTTACAAGCTTTCTAAGCTCAATAGTAAGTCCGTTCTAGCCTCGTTTTTTAATATTTTTTACGTTTTTGGAGTCCCGGTAACTTGATTTAGCTTATTCTAGCAATAATTCATGCTAGGGTTCATATTTGGAAAAATAACCATAAGTTAAATGTGTTTATTTTTATGTTTTATGGTAGAATATGAAGCTTGAAATTATGTTAAACAACTTTTTCTAAGCGATTTTAAGTGAAAACGAGTAAAATGACATAATCGGTAAAAATACCTAACGTTCATAAGTACATGATAGAGTGGGAATTTGATGTTTCCATAAAAGGGAAAAATGTTCAGCGTGTCATAAAACATAAGAAAAATGGATAAATTTTAATTTCCGAGCCTAGGGGAAAAATCGTAATTCTGTAAAGATTTAGGGGCAAAATTGTAATTTTTCTAAAGTTTGAGTTAGAGAATTTTTTAATATTAGATTAATTAAATAAGTGAAATATGATGTTTTAGATCCCGAAAAGTGAGATTTGGACCTAGAACAGGAGAAAAATCGAAAATCGAGAAAGTTGGTAAAATGGTCGTTTTGGTATCGAGGTAAGTTCATATGTTTAATAAGCATTTAATTATGCATATTTGAATGATAAATTTTGGCCATAAATACTTTAGTATTAAGTTTCAGATATAATGATTAATGTTCGATAATAATTCGATATTGGAAAGAGAACTTGTATAATTTATATGTAAGACCATATTTTGTATTATGACTTTGTATGATAACAAGAAATTATTGACTAGCATAGTTTGATGAGAATAAGTTAAGTTGATGATATGATGAGATTGAGAATGTAAGTATGTAAGTTGAGTAGCATTTTATTATTATGCAATTATTATTATTAATATTGTTATTATTGAGTTATGCGACTAACCTTGAGAATTTGAGCAAGTATGTTTCAGCTATGACTTGACAAGGCATTGATATCTCAAAGTCCATGGTTGTACCATGGCAATTAAGGAAGAATTGACGAAAAATTCCATTTTCATAACAAGGCATTTAAGGAGGAATTGATGGTTAAGGATACCATGTAAGACCATGTCAAGACAAGGCATTGGTAAGGCAAGGATCCCCTGTAAGACCATGTCAAGACACGGCATCGGCATTGATTAAGGACTCCATGTAAGACCACATCAAGATGTGGCATTGGCACTAAGACAAGGATACCATGTAAGACCATGTTTGGAACATGGCATTTGGTAAGACAAGGATACCATGTAAGACCATATTTGGAACATGACATTTGGTATGATAAGGATATCATGTAAGACCATGCCAAGGCATGGTATTGATAAGTTCTATAAGGCAAGGAAATCATGTAAGACCATGTTAAGACATGGCATTGATGAGTTACTATAAGACAAAGGTCCCATGTAATTGGTGAGTTCATAAGGCAAGGATACCACGTAAGACCATGTCAAGACATGGCAATGGTAAGTTCAAAAAGGAAAAGGTTCCTGAGTAATCCAAAGAGTAAGTCAAAGAAACGACAAGGTGAGAACATGAAGAAAGAGTACAGGTATGCATTTAAGGCTTATTTATTATTGAGATTGTAAGTAATTGAGATTATCAATTATTAAGTAAGTGATGAGTTTTCAGTTATGCTTGTGACACTTTATGACATGATTGGCAATATGCCTATATTATGAAAGAGTACTCATGTGTTAAGTGAGATGTTGTGTAACATCCCGAAATAGGGCTTAAATGGAATAGTGGTTGCGAAACCACAAATTCGAGGTAGAAAAAAATATTTTATTATCATTTTAAGGTTTATGGCATGATTGCATGATTGTGTGAAAATTTCGTTTAGAAAATTTATCGATAGAGGGTCCAATTTGATATTTAGGACTAAATTGAAAAAGTTGTAAAATGTGTGTTCTAGTTCACAAAGGTACTAAGTACTTATGAGTAATGAGTTTTTAAAGTTGAGGTCCTTGGATAGTAATTAGACCATTATACTGGTTTGGACAAAAATACATAAAGGAAGATAAAACACCATAGTTTTTAATTAAGGACATTTTGGTCATTTAGCTATTAAAATGAATTAAAAACAAAATTAAAAGCCAATTTTTGTCCATCTTCAACCCCTTGGCCGAATTTCACCTAAGGGAGACATATCTAGGGTTTTTCAAGCTTCCAAGCTCGATTGTAAGTCCGTTTTAGCCCCGTTTTTAATGTTCTTTATGTTTTTTAAGTCTTAGTAACTTGATTAAGCTTATTCTAGCAATAATTTAACCTAGAGTTTATATTTGGAAAAATACCCATAGGTGAAATGTGTTTATTTTGATGTTTTATAGTAGAATATGAAGCTTGAAATTGTGTTAAACAATTATTGCTAAGCGATTTTACGTGAAAACGAGTAAAACGACATAATCGGTAAAAATACCTAATGTTCATAAGTACATGTTAGAGTGAGAATTTGATGTTTCCATAGAAGGGAAAAATAATCAGCATGTCATAAAACATAAGAAAATAGGATGAAGTTTAATTTCTGAACCTTGGGGAAAAGTGTAAATATGTAAAAGTTTAGGGAAAAAATGTAATTTTTCCAAAGTTTGAGTCAAGGACTGTTTTAATAAATGTGAGTATTAAATAAGCTAAATTTTTTATTATAGATCAAGAAGAACGAAATTCAGAGTTAGACCAGGGAAAGAAAAAGATAGTGGACTAAATCGATATAGTTAATCGTATTTTGTTTCGAGGTAAGTTTGCGGTAAATAAATGCAATATTCTATTATTTTATGTTAATGTTGTTAATTTCAAGCATGTGTAAATTTATTTTATGAAATTATTCAAAGAAGACTCAAGCATGAATTGACAGAGAAGTAATTTCAGAAAGTCCCAGTTGAACTTTAGGAATGTGTAGGATACAAATGTCATGACATTAGGGTTTAAGGATACCATGTAAGACCATGCCAAGGAATGACAATTGGTAAGGTTTCTAAGTCAAGGATATCATGTAAGACCATGTCAAGACATGACATTGATAAGTTACTATAAGGCAAATGTCCTATGTAAGACCATGCCAAGGCATGGCATTGGTGAGTTCATAAGGCAAGGATACCATGTAAGACCATGTCGAGATATGGAAATGGTAAGTTTCAAAAGGATACCACGTAAGACCATGACAAGTCATGGAAATGGTAAGGTACCCGTGTATCCTTAGTATTCCAAGTGGTTCGACGGGAAAATTTAAAGAGAATATCAAGGTAAGGTAAGGTAAGACGAGTTATACTAAAAAGGATAAGACAAGTTCATCCTAGAAGAGCAAAGGTAAGTATATAATGTTCATGTATGCTTGATAAGGAAAAAGGTAAGTAAAATGTATTAATAAATTTGATTAAGTAAGTAAGTATTTAAGTAAGTGAGTAAGTGAAGAAGTTTAAAATATGTCTGACAATTAATGAAGTTACATTAAGTAATACCATGCCAAGTAGTAAGATAATTCTTATGAATGTTGTTATTTATTTGCATGCAAACTTACTAAGCTTAATGCTTACCCCCTTTATTTTCCTTATTTTTATAGTTTTTTCAAGCTAACTCGGGGATTGTAAAATACGTCGGAGGTCCGGGCACACTATCACAAGGATTATTTTGGTATAGCTAGACGTTTAATTTTAAGTATGGCATGTATAGCATCGTAGCCATTTTGTGTGCATGATCTTATGATATGGCTAATGAATGGTATGTAAATTCTTGATAATGATTAGCTATTGGAATGACTAATCAAGGACATGTTTGGTGTTATGTATGCCTAAATGCTAGTTATTTCATGGAAATCATGAAAAAGGTGAAATTAGCTTTAAAATAGTATCGGACAGCAGTAATGACGTGAATTTTAAAAATCACTAAAGATAGTAGAAATGGATTTAGATAGTGAATGAAGAATTAAATATTATTGAGTCTATTTTCATATGAAAGAAACAAAGTAAATAAAGGAGTTGTATTTTATGAGATATTTAAATTTTGGTGAGATAAGGTCAAAGTGATTTTTGAATCCCCTATTTTGACTTTATAAATTCACTAAAAATTGTACAAAAATAATTAGGAGTTATAATCTATATGTATAGATTCCTTATTGAGTCTAATTTTAATAGAAATAAACGGCATGGTTATTTGAATTCTTTATTGCGAGAAGATTAATTCGTAGTGAACAGAGGCCAGAGCAGCCAAATATTGAAATAGGGGAAACTTTAACTAATAAAATGTACTAATTGGCTAGACCAAAAATTCTGAAAAAAAATTAGTAAGAAGATATACGAATCTAGTTTTAGATGAAATTTACAAATTTGAATTTCAAGTTTTGTAACTCGAGTTATGATTTATTTAGTGACTATGACACAGATGGACAGTTTATTTATGAAAGATGAAATAAATTGTTTTGATTGTTTAAGTGTCGGAAAATTTTTATTGATTTTGGTTTGTTCCCGAACTGTTTCAATTTCATGTTTTGAGGTCTCGAGGACCCTTTTTAGGGATATAATGAATGAATGAAACTATATTAATTTTAAAAGAAAATTTTTATGCCCCGAATTAGTAAGTTAAGTCTGGTAACGCCTCGTGCTTAACTCCAGCGATGGTCTCGGGTAAGGGGTGTTACATGTTACAAGTATGTAAGCAAGCTATTAAGTAAGGTGCCTTTTTTTTTTTGAGCCTTTGGTAAGGTTACCGATGAGTAAGATGGGAAAGTAAGAACTAAACATTATTTAAGCAAATTATGACAGCATAGTAGTAAGCTAAATTGATTGCTAATGCTTATTATTTTACATGTGATCTTACTAAGCTTTATAAGCTTACTTTTTTCACTTTCCCATGTTTTAGATTACTTAAAACCAAGCTCGGGTTGGAGGTCGTCGGAGATCACTTCACACTATCGACTATCAAGTTACCAAATGGGTATCTTCGTTTACAAAAGATCTAGTTTATGGCATGTATAGGGACTTAGCCATTCTGTGTGTATGTCTTTATGACATGACTAAAGAATGGTATGTAAATATTTGATAATGATTAGCTATTGAAATGGATAATGAAGAACATGTTTCGGTGTTATGTATGCCTAAATGGTAGTTAATACAAATAAATCATGAAAAAGTGAAATTAACATTAAAATAGTATTGAACAGCAACAGTGATGTGGTCTTGAAAAATCACCAAGAATAGTATAAATGGAATTAGGTGATGAATGAGATATAGAATTAAAGCTTACTAAGTCTATTTTCATATGAAAGAAATAGAGTAAGCAAAAGAAGTGTATATTAAGAGATATTTGAATTTTAGTAAGACAGGGTTAGAGCAATTTTTGAATCCCCTATTCTGACTTTATAAATTCACTAAAAATTGTAAAAAAAAATAATTAGGAGTTATAGTTTATATTTCTAGATTCCTAGATAAATCTACTTTCAAGAGAAACAAACAGAATGGTTATTTGAATTCTTTACAAGGATAAAATTGATTCATAGTGAGGAGAGGTCAGAGTAGTCAAATAGTGCAACAAGGGAAATTTTAACTAATAAACAGTACTAATTGGCTAGACCAAAAATTCTGGAAAACAATTAGTAAGAAGATATATAAGTCTAGTTTTAGAGAAAATTTACGAATTTAAATTTTGAGTTTTTTTACTCGAGTTATGATTTATTTAGTGACTATGACGCAGGTTGGTAGTTTTATAAGGAATAATGAAATAAATTGTTTTGATTTGTCTAAGTATTCGAAAATTTTTTAATGTTCTCGGTTTGGTCCCGAACCGTTTCAATTGCATGTTTTAGGGTCTCGAGGGCCCTTTTTATAAATCAATTAATTTTAAAAGAAAAATTTATACCCTGATTTAGTAAGTTAAGTCAGGTAATGCCTCGTACATGACTAAGGGACACCAGGCCATGTACATGACCGTGTATCACACACGACTGAGATCCACACCCGTTTCTCTACTCGTGTAGACAAAAATAGGCTATTTACCATGCCATTTTGCCACCCAAACTTGCATGTACCTACACCACAATTCAAAGGCACTAACACAAGGCATAAATAAGCATGAATCAATCTCAACCAAGTACCATTTATACCATTTCAATACCAAAAATATACAAGACACACAATATTCCAATTTTCCATCCAATTCATACCAATCTTTATCTTCTCAAATCATCAAAATGACCATTTACAAATATGCATCATTTGATCTAAACTTTCAATCATTTCAGCCATTCAAAACTTATCTATTAGATATCTTTAATACTAACTATCCAATTGCATCATATGTCCAACTTTCAAAAAATCACAGAAGCCACATACACATATATAAATACATGATTCAAACATACCAAAATAACCTAAAACAAGCCAACATTCATAGCAATATATATACAAACCAAAATATAAACATTTACAAGCTATTACAAATGGCACAACACATTACCAAATGACCAAAATTCCTATACATGCCATATACTTAAAACATAAGCTCAAAAAGTACCAAAGTGATAGTAGGATAGTGTGACAAAATCTCTGATGATCCCCGAATCCAAGCTAGCTTTGAAGCCACTATAAAACATGGAAAAATAAACAAAGTAAGCTTTATAGCTTAGTAAGCTCGTATGAAATAAACTCAAGCTCGTATGAAATAAACTCAAGCTCGTATGAAATAAACTCAATCTTAACATGAATATACAAACCATCAGTTTGAACTTATCAACATGTAATTTATTTAACTAACAAACCTTTCACATTTTCAAACATAATCTTGTATATGAACTTCACAACTTCTTCGATTTAAGCTTATACGGTTTATGTACATACCTGTACCATCTCGTATCAATCTCATACACAATCACATCTTTCATTTACTCGTTAAACCATTCGAAATACTATCGGATACTCAAAAATCTCGCACGCTAAGTGCCAATATCATGGCCCGAAGCCAACTCAATCTCATATTACATATACCGCTCACACTAGAGCTACCAACGGGCCTACTCACACAAGCTGTCAGTCGAGACGTAGCTACATGGAGCTGCTCACACAAACCAGCAAGTATCTGCAACACATTGCGGTATACTCAGCCACTGGTAGGATGTACAGGACCAGCACCTGGATCACATAATCATAATAAGCCCTAATGACATGTCATTACTATCCAAATCTACTCCTAAGGTTCAACCGCGATTTTGAATGCCGAATCGTCTTCATGTCATTATCGAACATGTCTGAAGTCTTGTATTCACAGTTTATGCAATAGCAAAACATTTAAATCATAAATATAACAATACTTATTACATACAAACTTACCTCGGATGCTAAAATGGTGAAACGAGTCAACTATTTCGTAACTTTGTTCTTTCCCCGACCTAATTCTGTATTTCGCCTTTCTTGATCTAAATATAATCAAAATCAACTTATTTAATAATCTCTCTATTCAATTTAGTACAAAATTCACTTTAAGGCATTTTTACACAATTGCCCTAATATTTCACATCTTTTACAATTTAGTCCTTATTTCATAAAAACACAAATTAATGCAATTCAACCACAACCCCTGCTAGCCGAATTTCAAATAAGTTTCTAGCACCCATATTTTTCATTTATTTCACATTTTAACCTTAAGTTTCCACATTTCACAATTTAATCCTTAATTTGCATTTTTATTAAAAATCACTTAACAAAACTTGTATAACTATCATCAAACATTCATAATCTATCATCAAACATCAAAACACATGCTTATTCAACAATGGAAACATTTAAAATCTTTAACAATTTTGCAAACTAGTCCTTGAGCTAGTTAGATCTAGCTGCAGCGATCTCAAAAACAAAAAAAATCATTAAAAACAGAACAAAAATCATCCCTTAATTAGCTATCCAAGCTTGGCCGAATTTGAAAGCTTAAAAATGGTTATTGTTCATACTAAGAATCGTCTAAGGAATATGAAAGCACTTAGAATTTGGTTTTTATTTTATTTATTATACTTTAAATAACCAAATTACCAAATTAACCTTATTATTAATTCATTAAAATTCATTAATCATGTCCATCTTTGTCCACTCACACTAATCATGTCTAATTACAACTTAAGGATCTCTAATTTAAGATTCCTTAGCTACTAAATACCTTCAACTAATGGAACATCATTTTTGCACTTTATGCGATTTAACCTTTTTTATTAAATTGACTAATCAAACGATAAAATCTCTTAATGAAATTTTCACACAAACATATTATAATGTTGTAGACATTAAAATAATTATTTCAACTTTAGATTTGTGGTCCTGACACCATTGTTTTGATTTGACTAAAAATGGGTTGTTACATACAAGGTGTTCGAATGCCAATATGCCTCATGGTACAGCAGAAAGTAATTCCAGCAATCACAACTATAACGATTCGATTTCTAGTGGTGTTGAAAAATATGATTTCAGGATCCAATTTCCAAAAATCGAGTTCGTAAATAGTAATATTTACAAAGATATTATATTGAAAAACTGAAATTTGGATGAGTAATTTAGTAAAAACGTGGTTAATGAAGGTCGATGGACTAAATTGTAAAAGTTCAATCGCTATAGATTTTTAATTAGGAAAAGGCTTGGGGACTTAAATTCAAATCATACCAAGGAATAAAATGGCTAACAAACTATTTTAAATGATGATAGTGGGATGTGATGTTAAATTTCATTAACGTAAATTAATTAAAGATTAAAGCTTAATTAAGCATGATTAAATTAATGAAATAAGCTTAATTAAAATTAATCATAGCTTATATATGAAATGTTATTAGAAAAATGAAAATCATTATCTTCTTCAACCTTCATGCCGTCCTCCATGGAAGAAAAGGCTTAAAAACCTATTTTAACATTTGATACTTAATTACAAGTAAGTCCTTAGTTATTTTTCTTTAATTATTATAGATTTTTTCTTATCATGAGAACTTGTCTAAGCTAACCCTTGGATTGTAACATCCCGAATTAGGGCCTAAATGAAAAAATGGTTTTGAAACCACAAATCTGAGGTAGAAATATTCCTATTGATAAAGTTTTAAGGTCTATTGTGTGATTTAATAACTGTGTGAAAATTTCAACGAGAAATTTTACCGATAAGGTATCCAATTGAGTTATTAGGACTAAATTGCAATAAGTGAAAAACATGTGTTCTAGTTGATTAATGGGGCTTAAATGTGATGAAAAGTCCTTGTTTAGTAATTATACCATTATATGTCATTATGGACAAAAATGGACGTAGGAGGGATAAAATATCAAGGTTTTAATGGAAGGGCATTTTGGTCCGTTGGTTATTAAAAGAATTAAAAGGGAAAAATAGCAAAAAATTATGTCCATCTTCATCCTCCTTAGCCAAATATCACAAGAAGCCATAGTTAGGGTTTTTTTCATCTTCCAAGCTCAAAGTAAGTGCATCCTAGCCCAGTTTTTAATGTTCTTTATATCTTTGAAATCCTTGTAGCTCGATTTAGCTATTTCTAACCTTAATCTGAGTTAGGGTTCATGTTCAAAAATATACCCATGAATGACATGCTTGTGCTTTGATGTCTAATGGAAGAACATGAAAGTTTGATGTGTGATAAACAACTTTTACTAGGTAATTTTTGGTGAAATTTATAAAAAGGACTTAATTGTAAAAGTTGTAAAAACTATGTAAATGTGTGAATAAATGAGAAATATGGGTTGGTATAAGAGAGAAAATGATTTGGCTAGGCTTGAATAATGATAAAATTAGGTAATTTTCATTTTACAAGCCTAGGGGCAATTTCATAATTTTATGAAATTTAGGGGCAAAATTGTAATTTTTCCACAGTGTGATTTTTTGGATTGAATTGAATAGTGCGTGTGTTAAACGAGTTAACTATGCTATTTTAGATCAATAGGGACGAGGAATAGACCTTGACCGACGAAAAGGCAAGGTTGTGGATTAAATCACAAATAGTCAAATTTTGCACCGAGGTAAATTGTGTGTAAGTAATTCAACAATACCGTTATTATGCGTTTAGCAATTGATATTATATGATATAAGTATGAATGCCCTAATGAAATTGTCTTGTGAAGATTTAATGAAAGTTTGGTAATAGGTTTATATCTCGGAAGCCCTGGGTGACCCTGAGGAATGCTAAGGATTCGGATATCATGACACCATGATTAATGAGATCCCGTGTCAGACCATGTCTGGGACATGGCATCGGTATCTGAGATGAGAGCCAGTGTAAGACCATGTTTGGAACATGGCATCGGCGTTTATATGTGTGCCAGTATAAGACCATATCTAGGATATGGCATTGACATCGGTATGTGATTTCACGTAAGACCATATTTGGGATATGATGTTGATATGAGATTTCGTGTAAGGCCATGTCTGGGACATCTCATCGATATGAGGTCCCGTGTAAGACCATGTCTGGTTCATGGCATCGGCATCTACATGAGACTTCTTATAAGACCAAATCTGGGATATGGCATCGATATGTAAACCCATGTAAGACCATGTCAGGGACATGGTTTTGGAATTCTATTTGGTGTATGATGATTCTGAATGTCCTTTAGTATTTCGGGTAATTCAACGGGCCATTCAAGATTATGATTAAGAAGTGGGGTAGAATGAGTAAGAATGTATGGTACAGGTATGTACGTAAACCTCATGAGTGTTGGACTCGATTCATGTTGGGAGATTTGGTATGGGTATGAAAGAGTCAGATAAGCATGATGTTCAAATACATTTGTTATTAATTCTCAATATGTTCATTATGTGTAATATGATAATATGGTGGTAATTGATAGTATGTTTAATCCATGAGTTTCATGACTTATGTTGTTTATTATTTGCACACGACTTACTAAGCTATATGCTTACCTCTCTCTCTCTTTTCCTTTTTCTTTTAGTATCATCAAGCTAGCTCGGGGATCGTAAACGTCGGAGCTCGAGTCACACTATCAACAAATATTTTGTGGTATAATTGGGTTATTACATTTAATATGGCATGTATAGGGGACTTAGTATTTTATTATATGTGTCATATTTGTTAGCCAAAGTGATGGCTCATTTTGGTATATTGTTCCATATTGTATATGGCCATAAAATATGACTCATAATGATTATTGGGTTGAATTCCCTAAATATTGATACATACATTAGATGTGTTATTACCTTTGTGGTGTGTGCCAAATTGGTTGTAAATAATGGTTGATAAACTGTAGAGGTTCATTAGTCCATAAGTCTTACGCTGAAAGAATATTATATCTAGTGGTAGCTATGGTCGAGGTTGATCAGGACATTGCAGTCGTGGAGAACCTTTCCTGGTGGAGTTTTGGTTCCTATGTGACGATGAGCTTAAGAGCTCTATATAACTATGATAAAATCAGGAACTTTTTAGGGGACATTAGGAAGAATAATTACTCAAAAAGGAATAACCGAAATTAATAATTAAAAATAAAATTTCTAAAATCTAATAAAAATAAAATGTAGTTTCAATAAAAATTAAAAACATAAAATAATAAATAAATATTTTTTAACATCTTCATCCCTGGATGGTTCGCGAGGTGGGACTGGCGATGAGATGTGGAGGTGCTGGCAAATCTGTTGTAGAGTAGCATCGATGTTGTCAAATCGTTGAAAACACTGTTGCTCGAATCGGGTGAGGCACTTAGAGATGTGAGCATATGAAGTCGTTGCATGAACTGGATGAGAAAGTGGTGGTGGCTGAGTCGGTGGGTCTTCGTGCTGTGGGGGGACATCATCAGGAATGTCCTCGTAGGCCTCCTCCTTGGTAGATTGGGCGAGACGATACTGGGGAGGGTAGGTTCCTCAGCGCCTCTCGATCATCCTCATGCTAAGCATGCTCGAGATGCCTTGTGGAGACATCTGGCCGATGAGGGTGAGGAATGATTCTTGGGCCACAGTGTTGAGGAGTCCGAAGTGTCGCGCCAGTCGAGTCACATAGGGGCCAATGGAGATGACCCCCTTCCTATGCCACTCCGTCTGGTGCTGAATTGCGAGGGCGATGAAATAGGCAAGGTCGATGACGTGCCCTTGCGACATGCACCATAAGAAGTAGACGTCGTGGGTGTTGACGATGCCAGTGCTCTCTCGCTTCCCTGTAATCATGTGAGCTAAAATAGCGTGTAAGTACCTCAGGGATGGTGGGAGAACTGATGCCTTAGAGCAGCTAGGATTGTAGGAGGCCGTGCTAGGGGCCAAAGTGTGCTAGCACTTCAAGGGAGAGAAATGTATGTGGCGACTGAGAGCATGTAAACGTATATAAGCCTAGTGCAGCACCAAACTCTAGGACGCTTAGCTGGCGGACTAACCCGATTAGGCGAAACTGCACCGTGCCGGGATCATTGTAGTTCGTCATTATGGTTTAGAGATAGAACGTTGAGCATAGTTCCATCGTGAGCTCGAGGTATGTTGGTTCGATGATCCCAAAGAATAGCTCCCAAGGGTCGGTGGTTAAAAGGGCCCGAATCGCATCAGCCATCTGAACTTGTTCTACGGTAGCCCAGTCGATGCAGCGGCCCGCAATTAATGGTCGGGCCTGAAATATTTGGAACAATTCCTCCTGAGGCCCTCGCGGGAACTGTAGGAGAGGGTGACGAATTCCGTGTAGGATCTGAGGAAGAGGACGCTCCCTTCCTCTTCTTTGAAGCAGGTACGACGGTTTTCTTTCGTCTTGAAGACGACATTGCGAGCGCTAAGGGAAAGAGATTGAGCACCAAAAATGGAGTTGTAGGTGGCGCACGGGCGTGGCAGGGAGGCCGTGTGGAGTTGCAGCGGCTAGGGTTAGGGTTTTTGAATGGGGAAGAAAGTGAATAGTGCAAGGTATTTATAGATTTTGGGCCACATGGCCAGGACACACGCCTCCAATTTCAGCCCGTGTGATTCACGAATTTCAAATTTGGGCGCATCTGACATTTAGTACACGCCCATGTTCCTCGGGCGTGTGGGTTCACACGACCGTGTCGCACGGTCGTGTCTAGCTTCGTTCGCTTTTCCCACGCCCGTATGTTCAAGCTCCACGCCCGTGTTAATTTAACAGGTTCGACCATGGGTGTTCCACACGGGTGTGTCGCACGCCTGTGTTGTTTTGGTAGGCTCGACTACGGCCATATCGCACGGCTGTGGCATTTAATTGTAGTTTGTGTTGGGAAAATCTTTTGCCCTGTTTTCACATGGCCTTAAGCACGCTCGTGTGCTTAGCCGTGTCTCTATGGAACACCTGTATTCAAAATTCTTATTAGTAAGTTAGGAGTTAAATACCAAAATTTAAAGAAATTAATATTGTTAGTGCTAGGGTTGCCTCTCAAGAAGCGATTATTTATAGTCTAAGCTTGACTTACCTTTTCAATGAATGGTCATGGTGGTTTGAGGATTTTATACTCCTCATTCCTGCTATCAATCTCATCAAAATAAGGTTTTAATCGAGTGTTGTTTACCTTAAAAGTGCCGAACTTGGGATAACTCACATCCACCATACCGAATGGAAAAATACTGAGTACCGAAGAGGGATTTCCTCATTCGGTGTGGTAGTGACAATATGGGGTCTGCGGCATCTAATAAGACCTTATCACCAACCTTAAGTTGATTTGGAGAGGTATCGGGTTTGTTTTGGCATAGTTTTGGTTTGTTGGGTGTTCTTGGTTTGTGCGTTCGCCATTCATCGAGTTCCTCAATTTGTAATCTTGGATATTCATAAACCGTCCTCTACTGGTGCTTGAGACTGACTCGTGTGCTTCTTTCAGACTCATTTTCTGCAAAGTAGGTTGCACCATATTGTTAGTTTTAGTAGAATGGTTTAAATGATCACCTTCAATTCTGGGTGTGTTGCCAGAATTGCGAGCTTGAAGGGTGATTGTTTCGTCTCCCACCTGGAGTGTGAGTTTACCTGTGCCAACATTAATGATGGTTTTAGCAGTTGCTAAAAAAGGCCTTCCTATAATTAAGGGAGGGTTGCTATCCTCTTCTATGTCTAGAACAATAAAGTCAACGGGAAATATAAATTTATCGATTTTAACTAGCACATCTTCAATAATACCTTTAGGGAATCTTATAGTTTTATCTGCTAATTGAAGGCTCATCCTAGTCTGTTTGGGTTTCCCGAGACCTAGTTGCTTAAACATTTTGTAAGGCATGACGTTGATACTAGCCCCTAGATCAGCTAATGCATGATTAACATCTAAACTACCAATTAAGCAAGGAATAGTAAAGCTCCCTGGGTCTTTTAGTTTGTTGGGTAGTTTATTTTGGAGAATGGCCGAGCAAACTGCGTTTAGCTTCACATGTGATGCCTCGTTCAACCTCCATTTATTTGCTAAAAACTCCTTTAAAAATTTCATTGCGTTTGGCATCTGCAATAGAGCTTCAATAAACGGTAAGTTAATATGTAATTTTTTTAGGAGTTGAAGGAATTTACCAAATTTTTCATCTGAGCAGTCTTTCCTTGTCGCGTTGGGGTATGGCACACGAGGTTTATATTCGATAGTCACTGGTTTGTTTGTATTTTGATCTACCTCACCTTAACCTTTGCTTACCACAGTTTCTTGCCTCGGTTCTGGTTCAAGCTCAACGACTCCTTTGTCATCTTGAATATTAATTGCGTTGAGTTGTTCCCTTCGGTTAGGTTCGGTATTACTTGGCAAACTACCTTGTGGTCATTTGGAGATTAGTTTGGAAAACTGGCCTATCTGAGTTTCGAGGCTTTGGATTGACGCTTGTTGATTTTAAGTGCTGTCTCAGTGTTCTGAAAAAGGGTTTCTGACACTGATATGAACTTTGACAACATCTCTTCAAGGTTTGGCTTTTTTTCCTGTTGGTAGGGTGGTTGTTGGTAGTCCAGAGGATTTTGTGGTCTTTGATTTCCTTGACCGCCCCACGAGAAATTGGGGTGGTTCCTCCAACCTGCATTATAAGTGTTACTATATGGATTGTCTTGAGGTCAAGGATTATTACCCATGTAGTTTAATTGCTCGTTATCCATGTTATGGCCATAAGGTTTCTATTTCGAATGGCTTGTTCCACCGCTAATTTCTTCGCACTGCATTACTGGGTGAACTTGTGAAGAGTTAAGAAAACTGTTAATCTTTTTATTTAAGAGTTCTACCTGATTAGAGAGCATGGTGACCGAATCAACATTATAAACGCCGGCTATTTTCGTTGGCTTTGTCCTTATGACTTGCCACTGATAGTTATTCAGTGACATCTCCTCTATAAACTCATAGGCATCTTCCGGTGTTTTATTGTTGATGGTTCCGCTAGCAGCTACGTCAACCATTTGCCGAGTCGAAGGATTCAGACCATTGTGGAATGTTTGAACTTGGAGCCAAAGTAGTAACCCATGGTGAGAGCATCTTCTCAAGAGGTCCTTGTATCTCTCCCATGCATCGTAGAGTGTTTCTAAATCCATCTGCACAAAAGAAGAGATATCATTACGTAATTTAGCCGTTTTAGCCGGCAAAAAATATTTGAGTAAAAAATTTTCGATTATTTGTTCCCAAGTAGTAATTGACCCTCGTGGTAACGAGTTCAACCACTGTTTAGCTTTGTTCCTCAATAAAAAGGGAAACAACCGAAGACGAATGGCATCATCAGAAACGCCATTGATTTTAAATGTATCGCAAAATTCCAAAAAGTTTTCTAAGTGAGCTTGGGATCTTCATCCTGCAAACCATCAAACTGAACAAATTGCTATATCATCTGAATAGTGTTAAGTTTAATTCAAAGTATTTGCAGCTACAGCAGGTCTAACTATGCTAGATTCAGTTCCTGTTAAAGAAGGTTTAGCATAATCATACATAGTGCGTGGAGCAGGATTTTGATTAACAGCAATTGTAGGAGATAGCTGATTGTCTTGGTTTTCAGCCATCTCTTCGATTGGGGGTTGAGTATCATCTTCTTGCACGTTCTCTGTGTATCGTAAGCTTTGCCTTATTTCTTTTTGGTTTCTATGAACTGTGTGATCAATTTCTTCATCAAAAAGTATTGGCCCTGACGGGTTTCTTCTAGTTATAAACTATAAAAACCTACCAAGAGAAAGAAAGAGTAGGTTAATAAATAATAATAATAAAAAAATTAAATTAAATTGTAAGAAAAATAAATGGCTAAAGTAATAAAAATTGAGTGTTCCTAATATTTCAGTTCTCCGGCAATGGCGCCAAAAACTTGATCGCGTGATTTCGTGATAGGTTTTAAATATTTATAATTACTCGTTCTTGAACTAACTATTATCGTGATGTAGGCAAGTGTACCTATCGAACAGTAGTATAGTTTTAGCAAGACCGAATTGTCGAACCCAAAGGAACTAAAAGTTCTAGTAATAACTGTCTTTTTATTATCTAGCCTAAGAATAAAAAGGTTTTGTTTTAATTAACTAATTATCTAAACTAAGAACACACAGAGAAAAGAATTGGGGAATTTCTTTTGGGAAAATCGATTGATTTAAGGAAATACCTAAGGAAAAATCCACCTAGACTTGTTATTCTGGCTCTGAATCAGACGGTTTATTCATTCAACTTGTTCCGTAGAGATCCCTAAGTTATGTTATTATCCCTATTCAAGACTAATAACGTCTAATCCCTAGATTGAATAACCGAGACTTTTCTCTAATTAACACTCTAGGGTTGCATTAATTCGATCTATGGATCCTCTTATTAGGTTTCACCCTAATCCGAAAAAATCTTGTCACCCTATGTCTAGGTGCGCAATCAACTCCACTTAATTATGACAAATGTACTCTTAGACAGGGTCTATTCCTACTCTGAATAAGAGCTTGTCTTGAATCAATATCCTAGGATATTAAAAGAAGAATTAAGAACACATAATTAAGAACATGTTAAATATTTATCAAATGATTCAGAAAATAATAACAAGATTCATCTTAGGTTTCATTCCCCTTAGGTATTTAGGGGTTTTAGTTCATAACTAAATAAGAAAACATCTCAGAAGAATAAAGAATACAAAACATAAAGAAAACCCAAAACTCTCAAGGGAAATTGAGGAGAGATCTTGATCTTGATGATGAATTAAACTTCGAGATGGATCAATCGGCTTCCTTGGAGTAATTCCTTACCCCCTATTCTCCCCTCCTTTTTCTTCCTCCTCTAGGGTGTATTTATAGGCTTTGGGATGCCTAGAAGCCCTCAAAATTAGCCTTTTCCGAATTGGACTCAACATGGGCTCGACAAGGACACGCCCGTGGTACACGCCGGTGTTTGAGCCTGCCAAATTGACACGGCCGTGTGGTCTGCCCGTGTGAGGAGGTCCAGGCCGTGTTGATTTTGTTCTTTGGCCCATTTTCTCCGTTTTTGGCCCGTTTCTCGTTCCTTTTGCTCTCCTATGCTCTCCTAAGTATAATACATGAAATTAAAGCATTAGGAGCATCGAATTCACCAATTCTAATGAGAAATCATCCATAAAATGCATTAAACATGGGGTAAAAATATGTATAATTTACAGTTTATCAGACACGGGTAAGGGGTGTTACATTTATTGGTATCAGAGTTACAGTTTAGTCAGTTCTAGGACTACGTAGCGAGTATGGAAGCCCAGCTATACATGCCATCTTATATTATGCTAGTATGACAACTCCAGACAATTTAAATTGTGTTTTACATAGTAAATGAATCCTGAACGAGCAGTTGCTGACGATGTAGAAAGTAAAGCTCCTGCTTTCACTGAAGGAGTAATGCCATCTGATAGTAGACCCAAGACAGTTAGTATAGGAGAATGAGGCAGAGAAGCCTTTCTCCGCATGATGAATAATCGGTACACTGAGTTTGTTTGGAAAAACCCGGGTGTTCAACATCCCCCACCCCCGCCTATTCCTCAGCCTACCCTTGTAGCTCCTCAAGTTGTTGAGATGGTGAGAAGGGAAAGGCCTCCATTTGACCAGATTAAAAAGTAAAGAGTCGAAGAGTTTCGAGCTAACATAGATGATGATCCAGAAAGAGCAGAATTTTGGCTCGAGAATACCATTCGGGTCTTTGATGAGTTTTCATGCACACCAGAGAAGTGCATGAAGTACATGGTATCGCCTCTAAGAGATTCAAATTACTAGTGGTAGAATACCCTCGTGTCGATTGTGTCGAGGGAGAAAGTGACTTGGGAGTTTTTCCAAGAGGAATTTCCCAAGAGGAATTTTGCAAGAAGTATATCAGTCAAAGGTTTATGGATCAAAAGAGGAAGAAGTTCTTCGAGTTAAAATAGGGTAAAATGACAGTTACCGAGTATGAGCGTGAGTTTGTGAGGCTTAGCAAATATGCTCGGGAATATGTATCTACTAAAGCCGTCATGTGTAAAAGATTTGAGGACGGGTTAAACGAAGACATTCGATTATTGGTCGGTATCCTTGAGTTAAAAGAGTTTGTTGTGTTAGTCGAAAGAGCATGCAAAGCTGAAGAATTGGGTAAAGAAAAGTGGAAAACTGATCTGGAGTCTTGAGACTCGAGGAAGAGGCAACTGAGAAAATCTTTTGAATCTTCATCTGAGAAGTTTAGAGAGTTCACTACTTGATCTAATGTCTCTGCAGGGTTTTAAGGCAAGAATAGGAGTAAACAGTACATGGTTTCAAAAGCTCAAACTACTTTAATTGCTAGTATTGGGAATGCTCGACCCAATAGATCGGGATGCCCCCAGCGCAAGAGACATAATCCCAGAGAGTCCCGAGGGAGTGATAGAACCTGTTTTATGTGTGGTTCCCCAAACCATTTTATTAGAGATTGTCCCGAGAGGACAGGGAGAGGAAACTTTCAAGGAACAAGGTCAGATAGCAATACTAATAAGGGAAGAGCTTAAAAGAATCCGAGTAGTGGGATAAGTAGTAAGGGTGCACTTAGGGAGTCTGCGGTGAAACTCGAGGGTAGGGCACCTGCGAGGACCTACACCATTCACGCTTACAGAGACGCCTCGTCTCCTGATGTAATTACGGGTACATTTTCTATCTATGAAACTTTTGTTGTTTTTGATTGATCCGGGGTCTACCCATTCGTATATTTGTATGAAGTTGGTGTCTGGTATGGACTTGTTTGTTGAGTCTACTCAGTTCGTAATAAAGGTGTCAAACCCATTAGGCAAGTATGTGTTAGTTGATAAAATTTGTAAAAATTGCCCTTTAATGATTAGAGGTCATTATTTTTCGGCTAATCGCATGCTATTACCGTTTGATGAATTTGATGTAATTCTTGGTATGGATTGGTTGACCACTCACGATGTGGTAGTGAATTGTGGAAGAAAGTTTATTGAACTGAAATATGAGAATGGTAGTGTTCTTTGGGTTGAACCAGATGAATTGAATGGCATGCCTGTAGTGATTTCTTCCATGTCTGCTCAAAAATATGTAAGACAGGGGTATGAAGCTTACCTTGCCTTTATTTGAACACTAAAGAGTTTGAGTTAAAGATTGAGTCGGTACCAGTAGTATGTAAATATCTGGATATGTTCCCGGAAGAATTGCCGGGGTTACATCCTATTAGGGAAGTAGATTTTGGCATTGATTTGACTCCTAGTACTGCACCTATTTCGATTGCTCCTTATAGGATGGCCCCAACATAATTAAAAGAGTTGAAGGTTCAGTTACAGGAGTTGACTGAAAAGGGTTTTGCGAGACCGAGCTTTTTGCCTTGGGGTGCTCCCGTATTATTTGTGAAAAAGAAAGATAGTTCGATAGGGCTATGTATAGATTATCGATAGCTTAACAAGGTGACTATAAAGAACAAGTATCCTTTGCCAAGGATCGATGATCTATTTGATCAATTGAAGGGAGCCACTGTATTTTCAAATATAGACCTAAGGTCCGACTATTATCAGTTGTGAGTTAAAAAGTCAGATGTGCCTAAGACTGCCTTCAGAATGAGGTATGGCCACTACGAATTTCTTGTTATGCTATTTGGGTTAACAAATGCTCCTGCCGTGTTTATGGATTTAATGAACCGAATATTTCAGCCATATTTAGACAAGATTGTTGTGGTGTTCATTGATGATATTCTGATTTATTCAAGAAATGAGGCAGAGCATGCTGAGCACTTGAGAAATGTTTTTTCGACCTTGAAGGACAAGCAGTTGTATTCCAAGTTCAGTAAAAGAAAATTTTGGCTTCGCGAAGTTAGGTTTTTAGGACACATTGTTTCGAGAGACAGTATTAGAGTTGACTGGAAACCGTCGAAGAATGTGACAGAGCTTAGAAGCTTTTTAGGCTTGGCTGGTTATTACAGACGGTTTGTTAAAGGACAAAGTTGTTACAAAAGGATGTTAAGTTCGAATGGACAGAGAAGTGCCAACAGAGTTTTGAGAAACTGAAAGCATTGTTGACTGAAGCTCCAGTGTTAGTTCAACCTGAGCCAGGAAAGGAGTTCATGATCTTTAGTGATACATCCTTGAATGGTTTGGGATATGTGCTTATGCAAGAAGGCAAAGTGATAGCCTATGCATCTAGACAACTGAAACCACATGAGAAAAATTACTCGACACATGATTTAGAACTAGCCGCCATTGTGTTCGCATTGAAGATTTGGAGAGACCATTTGTATGGCGAGATATGTCGAATATTCACTGATCACAAGAGTTTGAAATACCTAATGATTCAAAAGGATTTAAATCTTAGGCAACGGAGACGGTTAGAGTTGATAAAAGATTATAAGTTAGTAATTGACTATCATCCGGGAAAGACGAATGTGGTTGCCGATGCGCTAAGTAGAAAATCTTTATTTTCTTTGAGAGCCATGGGTGCTCATTGGCTTTATCAAATGATGGTGCTATAGTTGCGGAGTTGAGAGCTAGGCCGATGTTTCTTCAAGAAATTTGTGAAGCTCAAAGTAACGACAATGAATTGCAAGCTAAGTGTAATAGCCCGATTTTTGACCCTATCTGGAACGGTGGTTTCGGGGCCACAAATCTAAGTCAAAAAAATATTTTAATATTATTTTCTGTGTTTATTTTGTGTGAATTTGCATGTGTGAAATTTTCATGAATTAATTTTGTTGTTTGAGTGCTTGATTAAATAAAAGGGCTAAATCGCGTAAAATGAAAATTTAAAGGTTAAATGTGAAAGTGCCTAATTGTTGTTGTCTTTATAATATGAAGCATTTATAATGCAATTAAAACATAATTATATGTAGTGGACGGTTGTAACCTTATGATATAATGTTTTCATAATTATAATAAAGGTTAAATATGTAAGTTAAATAATATGTTATGTTATAATATAAAATAAAATACAAAAGCCATGCATCATTTTTCTTTAAGTGTCGAAATTTCAGATAAAAAGAAAGGAAAAGAGTTTGAGACATTTGGCCATTTGAAAGCTAAATCAAGGTATGTTTTATTTTCAATTTTTGAAAATTTTTAGTTTTTTGAGATCATTGCTTCGAATACTACCCAACCCATGCTTCAATTTCTGATTTTGATGAATATTTTGAGTTATGCCATTGATGAATAATTGTGTTTTGTGATGTTTGATGATGAATTATTGAAGATATGTTTTGGGTTAGTATGTTTTGTATTGGAAATTTTGATGAATTTGAGTAATTAAGGCTAAATTACAAAAAACAATAAATTGAGGGACTAAAATGTGAAATAAATAAATTGTGTGGGCTTGTATGGGCATAATGAAGATTCAACCAAAGCTTGATATGTGTAAATTTTGTATGTTTTGTGTTTTACGCAAATTGGACTAAATTGTAAAAAAGTATGAAATGTTAGGGGTAAAATAGTAATTTGCCCATTTATGTGTTTTTGGACTAAATTGAATGAAATTATATTGAATTAGTTTATTTTGAATACATTTAGATTAAGAACCAAAGAAATCGGATTTGAATCGGAGGAAAACTAAAATCGTCGATTACTCGTTCCGTTCCGATTACCGTTGTCCGAGGTAAGTTTATAAGCAAATAAACATAGTTACTTTTTTTTTAAATAAAAATAAGTTACATGTGCTGAATTGATACATTGGAGAATGTATAAATGATAGCCAAATATGTGTACACTTGGGAGCTATGTTTACGATTCGATTCGACCAAGATTCGACATCTGAAAAGCCCCGTACGAACCTTAGGAATAGCTAGGATACATATGTCATGACACAGGATTTTCGGTATGTGTTCTCGTGTAAGACCACGTCTAGGACGTTGGCATCGATATGTGATTTCGAGTATCGGCATCGTAATTGTGATTCGTGTAAGACCCTGTCTGGGACAGTGGCACCGACATGTGATTACATGTAAGACCACGTCTGGGACATTGGCATTGTACGATATGTGTTATAATCTGAGTATCCTTTTTAATTCTGAATGGTTCAACAGGTAAGGATAAGTTACGAATGAATGTGAAAACAAGTTAAAGTGAACAGGTATGTGACAATTTATTACCTTTTCAGAAATACGGTAAGTTGATTATTTGATATGTGATACAAGTTATAAATGACGTAATGGTAGTGATTGTGTATATGAAAATCTATATGTGGATTAATGTATAAGTATGTGATATTAATGTTTGATTTTTGAGCTTATATTCGGCCTAATGTTATATGAGAAATAAATTGAAATGTAAACTTCATATTGATATTAAAGGATTTATGTGCATTCAATTTGTAGGTATTTGAAATGTGAACCTTGAATGTGTTTATAGGGAAGTATATATATTCGGCAAAATAAGGTCTATGTGATATTAAAAATGTTAATGAATCAATGTGTGTTTGGAAATGTTATAATTTATGTATAGATAAATGTTTGGTAATTAAATTTCATAAGTATGGCTTGGTTATGCCTTAATAAATTATCAATGCCATTGAGATAATATTTGAATTAAGAATTGAGCTATGAATGAAGTGAATGAAACCATATGTTTAAGTATATGATTGGTCATATTTGGTTTAATGATATATATATGTATGATATGGAAATGTGAATTTCATACTTATGCTAAAGTTTATATGTGTATTTGTCTATATGGTAATTGAATGTGAAATTATGACTAAGGAAATGTGAATTGTATAAATGTATTATGATAGTATGCATTCGGACAAGTGAAATTTTTATTGATATTGAGTATGAAAGATGATTTTGGTTAAAGAACGAATGCATGTTTGGACAAAACTTAATTTATGTTTAGTTATATGTGGATATTTGAATTTACAAGTATAGTTTGGTTATGTCTTATTAAATTATTATTGTTATTGAGTTAATATTTGCTTATGACTTATTAAGCTAAGACAGCTTACTCTGTGTGTGTATTTTTACTTCTATTTATAGATTTTGGATACTAGTTGCAGGCTCCGGGATCGTCAGCGAAGTCTATCACACTATTGACTGCTTTCAGTACTTTTAAAAGTTGAATTAGAGACTTATGTCATGTATAGGCTATACTAATTTTCGAATATGGTTGAAGTTGTATATATATGTATAAGCCATGCAAAAATGGCTTGTCCATTTTGTTAATCTTGGAATTTATGTTTTGGCTTGATGATTATGTTTGGTTGTGGTTTTGGTTGATTTGGTTTTGCTATATATAAGTATGGCTATGTTTCATATTTTACTCATGATTTTATTGATTCAAATATGTCTTGTATTTGGTTTTATTGAGAAATGGGATTTTGTGCATATATGGCTAAAACTTTGGTTTTATAATGATAGGTATAAAATTTGATTCATAGTGTACTTTCATTGAATAGCCGAATATAAAATAACTTAATATGGTCTTGTGATTTGGAAAAAAGTATAATTCCTAAATGTATCTTAAAGCATATGAATTTAACTTGTTTATATTCGACAATTGTATTTGGGTTTTGACCATTTGAATAGTAAATTTGGATGCTTTGTGGTGTGTTTTCAAATCATGTTAGTTTATTAATAATTATTGCCGCGTAAGAGATATATGTTTAAGACATGATATTTATATATAATGGATGTGTTAGCTTATTAAAATTCTTTCATTAAGTCAAGAAATGGATAAGAATTATGTTGGTAAATTAATCACGATTTGGTATTTAGATATATATATATATATATATTTACATATAAGTATATGAAGTGATGGGTTGATTTATATATAATTGTATGTGCTTAGTTGAATATGTATTTGTTGAATTGGTCTTGAATATGAAGTTTGTTACATTGCAAATACATAGTTGTAATTTTCTTAATGTGATATGAAAATTTTGGATAATGTTTGGAATTAGTTCTATGTAAGAATATACGCTTGTAAAGGAATTTAGTAAGTTAAAAGTGGACATTGGAATATGCATTACTATATTCGGCTGAGGTTTTGTAAAGTGACTAAATAAATAATACTTTAAGTTATAAGGAATTAAGTTTGTTATTTTCTAGATGGTGCCAAATGGAACTTGCCAAAAATGAGATGTGTTTGAATATCTTTATTTATTATGTCTTATATATGTGTTTATAGATTGTAGTATTATATTATATTTATGATATGAACAAATGCAATGTGATTAAATGATATGTTCAGTGCTTATTGCTTATGAATTATAAATCTAATTATGTGTTTAGAAAGTACTACAATATGATTTGCAAAGAGATTAGTTTAGTTTTATTTATATTAATAATTATCTATTTTAAGAGTTTCAATAAAATTATGCATATGATTATTCAGAAGTTATGTTTCATCTGGTAATACCTTGTAACCCCTTTCCGGCGACGAATACGGGTTAGGACACTAAGAGAACTCAGTGTGAGTCGGGTTTTGAATCTGATTTTCGGATTGATTTCGATGGTTGCTTAATGTTCCAAGATAGGATTTGTGTTCCTAAAGATACTGAGTTGATTCATAAGATTTTGCATGAGGCACACAATAGTCGTCTGTCAGTACACCCCGATAGTACAAAAATGTACAACGACTTGAAGAAAATATATTGGTGGAACACTATGAAGAGAGATATTTCCGAGTTTGTTGTGAGATGCTTAATTTGTCAACAAGTAAAAGCTGATCACCAAGTACCTTCAGGATTACTACAGCCTATCGTTGTTCCCGAGTGGAAATGGGACTGAATTACTATGGATTTTGTAACAGGCTTACCTTTGACACCAAGTAAGAAACATGCAGTGTGGGTCATAGTTGATCGATTGATGAAGTTGGCTCACTTTATATCGGTACGTACCGACTACTCGCTTGATAAATTGGCTGAGTTATATATTTATGAAATTGTAAGACTTCACGGAATACCCTTATCAATCATATTAGATAGAGATCTGAGGTTTATCTCGCGGTTTTGGAAAAAGTTGCAAGAAGCCTTAGGCACGAGATTGAATTTTAGTACTGCCTTTCATCCACAAACTGACAGCCAATCCAAGAGAGTGATTCAAACCTTGCAAGATATGTTGAGATTTTGTGTTCTAGAAATCCAAGGTGGTTGGGAAAAGTACTTACCCTTGGTTGAGTTTGCCTATAACAATAGTTTTTAGATGAGTTTAAAAATGGCGCTCTATGAAGCGTTGTATGGCCGAAAGTGTCGAACTCCCTTGTATTGGACAGAACTCAAGGAAAATCAAATACATGAAGTTGACTTGGTGAAAGAAATCGAGGACCAAGTAAAAGTAATTAAAGATTGTTTAAGAGCGGCATTGGATAGACAAAAGTCTTATACAGATTTGAAAAGAAAAAAAATTGAGTATCAAATGAGCGATAAAGTATTTTTGAAAGTATCCCCATGGAGAAAGGTTCTGAGATTCAGTAGGAAAGGCAAATTGAGTCCTCGTTTCATAGGACCTTATGAAATCACCGAAAGGATGGGACTGGTAGCTTATCGTTTGGCTTTACAGCTTGAATTGGAAAAGATCTATGATGTATTCCACATGTCTATGTTACACCATTATAGATCAGACCCCTCACATGTGATTTCACCAACAGAGGTTAAGATTCAACCGGACATGACTTATGGTAAAGAGCCGATCAAGATTTTGGCTCAGGAAGTCAAAATGTTGAGAAACAAGAATATCGCCTTAGTGAAGGTGTTATGGCATAGGCATGGGTTAGAAGAAGCTACGTGGGAGCCCGAGGAGGCCATGAGAAACCAATATTCGCACTTGTTTATCAGTAAGATTTTCGGGGACGAAAATCCCTAAGAAGGAGAATTGTAACATCCCGAATTAGGGCCTAAACGAAAAAGTGGTTTTGAAACCACAAATCTAAGGTAGAAATACTCCTATCAAAGTTTTAAGGTCTACTGTGTGATTTAATAACTGTGTGAAAATATCAACGAGAAATTTTACTGATAAGTTGTCCAATTGAGTTATTATGACTAAATTGCAATAAGTGAAAAACATGTGTTCTAGTTGATTAACGGGGCTTAAATGTGATGGGATTAGAAATTTGAAGTCCTTATTTAGTAACTATACCATTATATGTCATTATGGACAAAAATGGCATCGGCGTTGATATGTGTACCGATGTAAGACCATAACTGGGATATGGCGTTGGTATGAGATTTCATGTAAGACCATGTAATATCCTGATTTTGGGCCTAGTCGGAATAGTGGTTTCGTGACTACAAAATCCGAGATAGAAATAATTATTTTATGATTATTTTAAAGTCTATGATATGATTACATGATTGTGTGAAAATTTCGTGAAGAAATTTTTTGCATAAAGTGCTTAATTTGAAATTTGGGACTAAATTGAATAAATTGCAAAACTTGTGTTCTAGAAGTATTTTGCATAAAATTGAATTAGATTATTAATTAGAGGTCCTTAAAGAGTAATTTTACCAATTTCTAAGTCTATGGACAAAAATTGGACATGGATGGAATTTTGGAAAGTTTAGTAGTAAGGGCATTTTGGTCATTTAGGGTAAAATGAATTAAAATACAAAATTAAAAGCCAATTTTGCTCATCTTCAACCCCATGGCCGAATATAGCAAGGAGAAACCATGGCTAGGGTTTTCAAGCTTCCAAGCTCGATTGTAAGTCCGTTCTAGCCTCGTTTTAATGATTTTTACGTTTTTAGAGTCCCTAGCTCGATTTAGCTTATGCTAGCAATAATTTAACCTAGGGTTTATATTTGGAAAAATACCCATAGGTGAAATTTGTGTATTTTGGTGTTTTATGATAGAATGTGAGGTTTTAAATTATGTTAGACAACTTGTGCTACTCGGTTTTAAGTGAAAACGAGCAAAAGGGCTTAATCGGTAAAAATACCTAATAGTCATAAGTACATGTTAGAGTGAGAATTTGATGTTTCCATAGAAGGAAAAATGATCAGCATGTCATAAAACATAAGAAAATAGGCTGAATTTTAATTTACAAGCTTTGGGGCAAAAGTGTAAATATGCAAAAGTTTAGGGCAAAATTGTAATTTTTCCAAAATATGATTTTGGGTCAATTTGAATAATGTGAGTCCTAATTAGACTATATTTTAAATGATAGAGCAAGGAAAACTGAAATTGGGCTAAAATGGGGAAAATACCAAGTTGTGGACGAAATGGTAAAAATAGCCATTTTCGCATACGAGGTAAGTTCATATGTAAATGTTGGTAACATAGTTATTATTTTAAATGTTTTAATGTTTTTAAATGATATGATAATTATTATGAAATATTATACTTGTGATAATTGTTTGATAATATGTCAAATTATGTTATATACTTGGAAAATGTGAAATACTACCGAGTATCGTATCGGCATTCCGTAGAAGATGGTTGAGACACATGATTGGGAAAAGGTCCGTTGAACCTCGAGAATGGATTAGGATACAAGTGACATGTCACTGGGATATTTGGGCATCCGAACTCGTTGAGTTGAGTCCGAGTTCACTTATGGATCGACGTCCGAACTCGTTGAGTTGAGTCCGAGTTCGTGAGATGTAACTAGGCATCCGAACTCGTTGAGTTGAGTCCGAGTTCACTTATGGATCTGAACGCCTGAGCTCGTTGAGTTGAGTCTGAGTTCACTTATGGGCGGGTTACATGGTAGCTTGGCTACATATGTGGCACTTATGTGCAAGTTATCCATGTATCCGAATTATATTCGATGTGTTCAACGGGTAAAGTTCTACTCAAATGGAGGAATACTCAAGATGAAAGGGACGTATTGGTAAGTGTTGTGAAATGGATACTTTGAACAGGTATGTACTTAACCCTCGGGTTGAAAACTTCGATATAACAACAATATGGTAAGATGATAAATGAAAAGGTGATATGAATGTCTTGGTGATGATTATGCAAATGATGTTTTATGTTTGCTTATATGGTTATGTTACTTTCTATTTGCATGTGAGCTTACTAAGCATTTATGCTTACTCCTCCTTTTCATTCCTTGTAGTGTTGACAAGCCAGCTCGGAATCGGAAGCGGTCGGAGGCACGCTCACACTATCCGTATACCATCTTGGCATAATGGCTTGTATATTTTGAGTATGGCATGTATAGCATTATAATCATTTTATATGTATGGTCTTATGATATGGTTATTGAGTGGTATGGAAATAGAAATGCTTGGTAATGATTAGCCATTGGAATGGCTAATCATGATCATATTTGGTATTATGTATGTCAAATTGCTAGCTAATCCATGGAAACCATGAAATAGGTAAAATTTACCATAAAATAGATTCGAGACAACAGCAGTGACGTGAGTTTGAAAAATCAATAAAAATAGTAGAAATGGAATTAAATAATGAATAAGTTATGGAATCTAAGCTTGATGAGTCTATTTTCATATGGAATAAGCGAAACAGTATATGAGCTATATTTTATGAGATGTTTAAATTTTTGTGAAACAGGGCCAGAGCGATTTCTGGATCCCCTGTTCTGACTTTGGAAATTCACCATAAATTTTACAAAGATAATTAGAAGTCATGATTTATATGTACAGATTCCTTATTGAGTCTAGTTTTATTAGAGACAAACGGCATAGTCATTGAAGGTCTGTATAGGGAGATATCTGATTCGTAATACACAGAGGTCAGAGTAGTTGAACCCTGAAACAGGGGAGACTTTAACTAATAAACTGTACTAATTGGCCCAACCAAAAATTCTAGAAAAAAATTAGTAGATATATATATGAGTCTAGTTTCAGGAAAAATTTACGGAATTGGATTTCGAGTTTCGTAACTCGAGATATGATTTTTAAAGCGACTGTGATGCAGTTAGCCAGCTTGTCTGGAAATTTTAAAATGAATTGTATGAGCTGTTTAATTAATGAATTAAGTCCGTTAACACCTCGTGTTCAACTCCAGAAACGGTATCGGGTATGGGGTGTTACAGACCATGTCTAGGACATGGCATCAATATGAGGTCTTCTGCAAGACCATTTCTGGGACGTGGCATCGACACTGACATGAGACTTCGTATAAGACCATATTTGGGATATGGCATCGATATGCAGACCCATGTAAGACCATATCAGGGACATGGCTTTGGCATTCTATTTGGTGTATGATGATTCTGAACGTCTTTTAGTATTCTGGGTAATTCAACGGGCCATTCAAGATTATGATTAAGAAGTGGGGTAGAATGAGTAAGAATGTTTGGGAAAGGTATGTACGTAAACCTCATGAGTGTTGGACTCGATTCATGTTGGGAAATTTGGTATGGGTATGAAAGAGTAAGATAAGCATGATGTTCAAATACATTTGTTATCAATTTTCAATATGTTCATTATGTGTAATATGATAATGTGGTGGTAATTGATAGTATGTTTAATCGATGAGTTTCATGACCTATGTTGTTTATTGTTTGCACACGACTTACTAAGCTATATGTTTACCTCTCTCACTTTTTTCCTTTTTCTTTCAGCATCGCCAAGCTAGCTTGGGGATCGTGAACGTCGGAGCTCGAGTCACACTATCAACAAATATTTTGTGGTATAATTGGGTTATTACATTTAATATGGCATGTATAGGGGACTTAGTATTTTATTATATGTGTCATATTTGTTAGCCAAAGTGATGGCTCATTTTGGTATATTGTTTCATATTGTATATGGCCATGAAATATGGCTCATACTGATTATTGGGTTGAATTCCCTAAATATTGATACATGCATTAGATGTGTTATTACCCTTATGGTGTGTGCCAAATTGGTTGTAAATAATGGTTGATAAAATGCGGAATTTATGCTTGATGGATAAATGATGTCAATTGGCATGGTTACCATATTAATGAAGGTAAAGAAATGGATTGAATGAACTGAGCAAGTCAAGAAGTCCCAATTAGGTATACTTGATATGAATTTATCATGCATGAGTTAAAGCTATGGATGTCTAAGTAACCCTTTTATGCCATGATAACCACCATTGGCATATGAGTGTATGTAGAGGTTGTTAAGGGTGACAAGAGGGCTTGGAAATAGCCTCAAAGTTGTCCATACGGGTAGACACATGGGCATGTGTCTAGGCCGTGTGTGATACACGGTCAGTCCCATGGGCGTGTCGTCAGGCCGTGTGTCCCCTACACCCTAATTTTACAAGTCAGTATGCATGGTAGTAAACACACGGGTAGAGACACGGCCATGTGTGTTAGCCGTGTGGAGAACACGGCCTTTGGACATGGGCGTGTGCCTAGGTCGTGTGAAGTCTGCACCTTAAATACGAAAATTAAATTCACCACACAGCCTGGCACACAGGCTTGTGACTTGGCCGTGTAATCCTTAATTGATGCTGACGTCATAAATAGAGAGTTACACAGCTTGGAGACACAGGCGTGTGACCCTACTTTATGAAAAATTGTCTAAAGTTCACGATTTAGTCTCGAACCACCCTCGTTGTATGCTTTGGGCCTTGTAGGCCCGTAATAGGGACTAGTTGCATGTGTAAGTACAGTTTGGATTCAAAAGAAATTTTATGGCTTAGTTCTGTGTGTATTTTTACATTTTAGTCCGGTAATGCCCTCTATCCGTCTCGGCATTGGACACAGGTAAGGGGTGTTACATGGATAAATTTGATCAATTGGTGAATTTATGGTATGTTGCCATTGTTGAGAATTGGATGAATTAGGTGTGAAATTGAAGAAATGAAGCTTAGATTATGAAATGACTAAATTGTAAAGCTTAATAAGCTTGATTGTTAGCTTGTTTACATTAGGGACCAAATTGAATAAAATACAAACTTGTTATGAAATTTTGATAGGAATAGAAAGTATATGGTATCTAATAAATATATGTGAAATTTGATATTTGATTGTCTCGATTTTAGGAACTAAATTGAATAAATTACAAACTATGCATAAATTGAGAATTGGTTATGAATTGACTAGAAATTGTTAGTCTGTTATGTTTTATAACTATTTGTAGCTAATGTCAACGTGAAACCTTCGAGAGAAAAAGGAAAAGCGAGAGTTGTTGATGAGTAACGTGAGACCACAATTTGTACTTTTATGATTCGAGATAGAATTAATTGGTTGCATAAATATATTAGTCGAATGAGAGAATGTCAAGGTGAGTATGACTTGATGATATGAAATGTTTCATTAAGTTTTGGTATAGATTATCGAGATAGAGGACTAAAATGAATAAAATGGAAAATGACATGAAATACTTGAATTGTGGTATGTAATATGGGAATTGAAATGAAGTATGTCATATGATATGAAATATATGTGTTTGATGATGAAATTTGTTTGCAATCGATTGTATTTGCTTTGAAAGCGAATGTCGTATCTTGTAGTTTGGACCCAATAATTGCGTCAGGTATGAGCTGTTATAACAACCTATAGATTTATATACGGGGAATGAACCAGGATTGAAAATGTTGAAAATATACCTTAAACAATTTGAAAAACAACATTGGTATGGGGCTGAAAAACTTTGTTGATGTTGCAAGCCTTAGCCACAATAAAAAAGTCCCCACCTATACATGATCCACCCAACAACCACGAGTGGAGATTCTCTCAAAACATTTTTGGAGAGTTTAACCGAATAATATAGTGCTAGCAATGTGTCTATTCAGGTAAGTAAAGGGGAGTGGAATTATGGATTGATATCCTTTTTATTTTTATTCAAAACATTTTGAATGTAAGGATTTAATATTGATATAATTTCCTTTTATTCAAAAACACGATTTGAATGCACACAATCACACATAACAATTATTAAATGATTTTCATAAAATTATATTCTTTCTAAAAAATATCAATATTTTAAACTCTCTTAAAATAATTCTTAACCAAAAATCACTAATTATCTAATTAGTAATATCGGTATTAGGATTTACGCAATTTAAGATTATGTTAAGCCCATTTCACACTAGTTAAATTGCATTATCTATGTGTGTGCATCAAGTATGCACGTATATTGTGTTTAATATTTAACTTTATGGAATTAAATTAATTATGAGAATATTTTTATAATTAATATAATTGAATCCCATCTTTTACATAATCCAATCATTTTAACCGTAAGGTGTAACCCTGTAGGATCCCACAATGTTGATAGTAATATTAGAATATTTTTAAAGTTATAAATAGTGAGTCACATCTAGAAATGTACTATAGAATTCCTCAAACTTCACTTGAAAATATGTACCAAATATTGTAAATACGTAGATACAAGTCATTTTGGTTGTATTAGATATATTATGTAACAACCCGTTTTCAGTAAAATCAGAACAGTGGTTTCGGGACCACAAATCCGAAGTTGAAAAATTTATTTTATTATTATTTTATTTTGATAATATTACTGTATAAAATTTTGTTAAGAAATTTTACCGTTTACATATTCAATTTGATAAAAAGGACTAAATCGCGTAAAGTGCAAAAGTTGAGTTCTAATAGATAAAGCTATTAAATAGCTATGGAACTTTAAAGTAAAGGTCCTTATAGGGTAAATATCCCATTAATATGTTAGTGGATGATAATGGCTTGACAATTTTGTAATTTGAATTAATTATAAAGGTTAAATAAGTAAATAATTAATAAGATTAATAATTAAAGAAACAAAATAAAACATTCATCTTTATTTTTGTTTCTTCAACCAAATAACAAAGTAAAAAGGGAGAAACCATGGAAGCTTCATTTGACCATCTTTAATCCTTCAATTAGGTATGCATTTTTGTCTTGTTTTTAATGATTTCTATGTTTCTGGGATTGTTGTAGCTTAATCTAGCTAGCCTGGGAACTAATTTGTAAAATTGTTAAAGTATTTGAGTTTTGTCATTGATGAATATGTTAGGGTTTTGAATTTTAATGGTAGAAAATGAATGGTTGTTGTTAGATAAACAACTTTTGTAAGGGAATTTTTGATGAAATTATCAATTAGGGATTAAATTGAAAATTGTGATAAATTGTGTGGTAAAAGTGTGAATTTGTGAAATATACGGGCTGTCATAAATATGTTTATAATTTGGTTAGGCTTGGGTAGGGATAAAATTGAATGAATTTCATTTTTCGAACCTAGGGACAAAATTGCAAAGAAATAAAAGTATAGGGGCAAAATGATAAATTTTCCAAAATTACATGTAGGACAAAATTAAATGTGAAATTTATTGAATTGGGTTAAATTTATCCATATAGATCCGGTTAGACCTCATACGGAGTTAAATCGAGGCAAAGAGAATCTCGGATTAGTCGTCTTCGTATCTACATAGAGTCATTGAGGTAAGTTTGTGTAATTAAATTGTACACTTATAGTTTTAAATTGAATGATATGTTTGTAAATTGTGTAATTGCCATGAATGAATACTGATCACATATCCGAAGATGTACAAAGACTACCGAGCCCCTTTTGAACCTTAGGAATTCGTAGGATACAAATGACATGTCATTAGGGTTACCGATTTCATCCATATGAGCTTACCGATACTCAGCTCATATGAGCTTACCATTATTCAGCTCGGAAGAGCTTACTGTTTACAGCTTGTGAGAGCTTACCGATTCAGAGCTTGTATGAGCATAAATGTACATGAATTAACGGATTACAGTTCAGTACACCTGATGTGTACTACTCGTGTATCCAACGATATTCTAAATGGTTCAACGAGCATTATTTTGTTACGAGATTACATGAGTTCACTACGAGCTACCATATGTATTTACATGAGATATATGAAAATGATTTGGACATGATATATAGATGCATGAGTTGGAAATTATATGTACACAGAAGTTTGGTTATTGTTGAGCTCATACATGTTTCTGGATATTTATATAAACTACATGAGTAACATGGTTGATAAGGATATGTGTCTAGGCTTTTGGCCAAATTGAGTTTAGATATGCTTTGTATGCTTACCTTAAATGTGACTAAATGGTAAGTTAAATTCTATGTTATACGAACTTACTAAGCTTAAATGCTTACTCTATGTTATTTTCCATGTTTTATAGTGATTCAAAAGCTTGTTTGGGTTGGAAGCTTGTTGGAGCTATATCACACTACCCATTGGCTCTTTTGGTGCTTTCGGTTATTTAATTTTGGTTATAATGGCATGTATAAGTTAATTTGGTCAATGTTGGCATATAAGAGTTCTGCTAAGATTAGCCACTTATAGGGCTTGTGTTTGGTATATTTTGATGTGTATATATATGTGGCCTTATCATAATTGATGTGTGTCTGATGTGGTAGAGTGATAGAAAGTAAAATGTGATTTGATTATGCATATAAGATATGTTATATACCTTGGTGTGATTTAGTGCTTTGTTATGGAAAACTTATAAGTATATTGATGATTGGTTTAGAATGGTATATTTGGTATCATTTAGAAATATTGATATGCTTTGGTAAGTAAGTTAAGTGACATGAAAAGATGCAAAATGATTTATCTTGTGAATTGGTATTTTAGGTACCAAATGGGTGAGCTTGATAAGTGACCTACATGATAGGTTTTGGTACAATTATGCATATCTGTATTGGTCACTTAGGTAAATTTGGACACATGGTTGACATGTTTGCACATTTTCATTTGAGGTGCCTAAGGACATATTGGTTGTATGTGATGATTTTACATGTTTAAGGCTTGATTTTGACTTGTTTTGGATGCCTAATTATGACTTGTGTATACGCAAAATGATGAGTGTAGGTGGATGCCAAAGTGGGTGAGAAATGGGGGTTGTAAAATGGCCTATTTTCGTCCACACGGGCAGAGGCACGAGCGTGTGTCTCAGCCGTGTCTCCGCTGTATTTTTTAAATAGCGCAAGTTAGTATGCTCACACGGCCTAGCACACGGGCATGTGGCTTGGCTGTGTGGCATAAGTCAGTGAGTTACACGGGCATTGACACGGGCTGGGACATGACCGTGTGTCCCTATTTCGAATGCCTACACGGCCTGGCCACACGACCATGTGACCCCTGCAGTTTTAAAAATTTCGTAAGTTTCCGAAAATTTTTCTAAATTTCCAATTTAGTCCCGATTTGTTTCTAAGATGTATTTTGGGCCTTGAGAGCTCGTATTAAAAACAATATGCATGATTATGGTTGGCTTCTGACATGAATGCTATATGTTATGAATTGTTTGAATTTTCTTTCTGTTTAAATTGTAAACTTCGGTAATACTTCGTAACCCTGTTTCGACGACAGATTTGAGTTAAGGGTGTTACATATTATTTAAAAATAAAAAATAAAAACATTGAAAACTTTTATTTCTAATATTAAAATTATTTAAACTTTATTTCTAAACTTACCTATATCATACATATATATTAAGATTGTGAATCATTAATTATATATACATATTATAATGATTTTGTGTTTTAAATTTTCTTCCTCCTAATTAAATATAAATTATATTTATAATATTACAAATATATTATATGTTAAAACTTAAGCATATTTTTGAAGTTGTTTATAATTTTCCGGATATTGTTTTATCAACAATTTTAATTAATATGTTATTAGTTAAATAAGGTTTAAGGGTGTAAAAATCCCTCAAATTTTTTCAAAAAAAACAATGAAGCCCCTTCTTTTTTTTTTTGCACTCAATTGGGTACTTGAACTTTCAAAAATGCATCAAAAAGGCTATCAAACTTTTTCAAAAAAAGCCATTGACCCGTTGCTTCATTTTTTGCACTCAATTGGATACTTGAACTTTCAAATTGCATAAAAAAGGCCCTCAATTTTTTTCAAAATAAGTAGTTAAGCCCTTGCTTCCCTTTTTTTTTTGTGCTCAATTGGATACTTGAACTGTCAAAATGCATAAAAAAGGCCCTTTGATTGTTAACTTCAATGGTTGACTGTTGAAGTTAACCACCCCTAATTTTTTTCAGTTAAAGCCACCACGTGTCATAACCACGACGTGATATGCGACAAAAATGATAACAAATAAAAAGCAATAAATGTTATAAAAAGTATTAAATTTTCATAAAATTTTTAAAAAAATTAAAATTTATTAAAAATTAGAAAAAATTATAAAATGTATAAAAAGACCTTTTAACCTTTAACTTTAACCGTTGATTGTTAAAGTTAACGAACCCCAATTTTTTCAATTAAAGCCATAATGTACTGCAATACAATGTGACATGTGGCGAAAAATAATAAAACAAAAATAAATAAAAGTTATAGAAAAGTTATAATTTCTTCTTTTGGCACAATAATTTTTATATTTCTTTACATTTTTATAATTTTCTTACAATTTATAATTTTTTTAATTTTTCTATATTTCTATATATTTTATAATATTTTATGATTTTTATAAAATTTTACAATTTTATAATTTTTTCGATTTTTATAATTTTAATAAAATTTAAACATTTCTTTATATTTTTATTTTAAGAATTTTATAACTTTTATTGATTTTTTATTTTATCATTTTTGTCACATGTGGTGACTTTAGTAAAAAAAATAAGGATGGTTAACTTTAAAAATCTTAAACCCTAAACCTTAAATCTTAAACCCTAAACTTTAACAGTAAACTGTTATTAAAATTAACGGTCAAATGACCTTTTTGATGCATTTTGGCAGTTAAAAGTACCTAATTGAGTGCAGTAATAGTAGGGGCTTAAATTTTTTTTTTTTAAGTTTGAGGGCATTTTTTAAAGCATTCTGAAAGCTCAAGTACTCAATTGAGTGCAAAAAAATAAAAATAAAAATAGAAGCTTAATTGTATTTTTAAAAAAAATTAAAGACTTTTTAAACCCTTAAGCCTTTAAATAATAATTTTATAAAATACACTAGCAAGGCATGCATCACATAACATATAATAAGCATAAATACATATTATTTACTAATATAAAAGAGTTACCAAATACACATACTAAAGTAAATAATTTCTCTTAGATGTTAGGTTAATTAGAAATTAAAGTGAATGGGTAAAAGTTACATATTTCCGTATTCTAGCATCCAGTATTGAGAAAATAGCGAGTCATCTTCCAAAGAAGTTGTATTCTTAGGGAATAGGGATATTCCTGATATTCACTTTTAAAAAGAAAATTTCAAAAACCTTCTCTTTGTTTAGCTCTTTATGGCATTCAGTTGGAGTACTTCCTAGGGTACATTGAGTGGAAAAGGAAAAAAGAAAAACCATCTGCAACATTTGTGCTTGTTTTGGATCTTCAATTTATTGAAAAGATTAATAAAGTGGAGCTTTTTGCTATTGAGATTTAAGGAACAATTGATATTCAAAGCGGGTTAAGATAATGTTTTAGGAAAGCGAAGATCCGCAAGCGTTTTTCGATTAATTTCCCTCCGGAACGACAGATTAATTGTAGGAATCCTAACTTGACTTTGGTCGGATTTATGGCAGCAACAAAGTTTAATTTAATTTTTGAAATCATATTTAAAAAGTCATAACTATTCAATTTAAAACTTCGATCTTAATAGGGAATAACTTACATTAAGATGATTCTAAAAACTAAGGTTTTCAGGTACCAATAAAATATTGTCACATCATCAAATTTTAAAGAGATGAAATTATTATTATATACTCATCCATAAAGAAATTATTTTATGAACCCTTACAACCATATTATTCATGGACCCTTCTCAATTATTTAATTATATTTCAACAAATTTTTTCATGTCATTAACACATACTTTTGATAATTTTTTTTACCTTGAACCCTAAGTCTAAAACCCCAAATTTAGAATTTCAAACCCTAAACCCAAAATATAAAACACTAAATTTGAACCATGAACCCATAACCCCAAACTCTTGAACATTAAACCTTGAACCAGAACCATGAATCCTAAACTCGTAATTCATAATCCCAAACTTTTGAACCTTAACCTTAACCTTGAATCCTAAACCCTAAATCCTTAAACCTTAAACCTAAATCATTAAACCCCAAACCCAATCTTTAATCCAAAATTGAAACCCTAAACCTCAAAATTTGGGGTTTAAGGTTTGAGGTTTAAGGTTCAGGGTAAAATAATTACCAAAATTATGTGTCAATAGCATGAAAAAATTCTACAAAAATTATTATTTTTTAAAAAATTAGTTGCACAAAAATAAAAATATTAACTTATGGAAAAATGATAAAAATTTGTAAAAGAAGAAAAGATGTTTGTTTATAATTTTAAAATTAATTATTTTAAGTAATTTAATTAAAGTTGAATTAAGTTGGAGAAGATATTAGATATAGATGAGTGTATAATAATACTTTGTTTTCTTTAAAATTTAATGACGTGGCACTATTTTATTAGTGCATAAAAATATACTTTTAGGATGACTCTAATATAATTTATTCTTATCTTAATATCCACAACTTTTTTCATTAAAATTTGTGGGTTTAATAGTACTCTCATTTTCTATACTCTTTAAACTTCTACATTGAAACCCCAAAAATTTAATTTTAATATTCAAAGCAGAAAAGTATCAAAACTAAATTTATGAAAATAAAAAATTTAAAAGTTCAAAAATACAAAGACCTTAGAGATAATTAAACAAAATTTTTGTAACGCTAGTCACGCTCTAGGCTGAGAACTCATCACGTAAAATACACAACAATTATAATTATACAGTCATAATTATTGTCCTTGTGATGAGGAGGTAGTGAAGGTAAAAACAAAAAGAATGAATTTAATTAATAATATGTGAGGAGCGATGGACCGATAAACATATTTAGGAAAGCATGGAAAGGAATGTAATGAAGGATGTGGAATACAAGTAGTAAATGAGAATGTGTGGTCCTTTTTTGAACTGCCTATCGGCTATTCCCTCGAGGCCTCAAATCGATCATAAGATGGTTTTGCTCTCCGTTTGCTAATGTTGTGCAAGTTTCACATGCAGAGGCCAACGAAGCACGAGTTAATGCACATCCTAGCAATGGCTATGGGGCTCCCCCTATCCACCTGTTTTCAACATGGACATTTGTCCTTCAATAATGGGTTAGGGTTTTGGGTTTTCCCTTTTTGTTTGGATGGAGGGGGCAACTTGTCACATGCTTATCGGTCTACGACTAAGACACCAAGTTTTCCTTGAGAATTTGTCTATAGACATGATCAAGTGCAATATTAATTGTCCACTTAAGAAGAGTAATTAGTTTACCCCAATTGCAGAAGTTTCTGTTTCAACTTGATTTCATTTTTATTTTCTATTAATAATTAAGATTGACCTATTAGTTGCCAAATGCATGAAAGTTGAGGTACTGGGAATTTTAAAATCTCAAGGTGGAAGTGTTACTTCAGTTAGTTTGTGTTAGAAAATATAGCACTACAAGAAAGAAATTTATGTGCAAGAAAAGAAAATTAAGAGAAAAGAAATATATTTAAGCAATTTTGGCTCTAGGTAGGGATGGAAATTACTTCCGGCTACGGATTTGGAGCGGATGTGAAGAAACCTACTTGAATATTGGACTATGCATAGCTTTTTTTCAAAATATTTTAAAATTTGCTTCCATTAAGGTTCCAACACATAACTTTCAACAATTAAAATAATACTTTAACCATCAAAATTAATCTTCAACTTTAATTTAGTTTTACACAAACTAATAAAAACATATAAATATCAGTAAAAATATTTTTAAAATTAAATATTTTAATTAATAATAAAATTAAATATAATAATAAATAATAAATATAATAATTTTAAATATGTTTAAAAATTATCAAAAATATATCTCATTTATTATTTTATTCTCTTAAATCTAACATAGCTTCTTTTAAATCTTATTCTTTTGTATTTATAAGCCTAATCGAACAATGATATGAAATCATCAAAATTTCTAGATTTGTAATCATTCTTTTAGTATTTGATCAACTCAATTAATTAAATTATTTAAAACAAAAAATAACTAATATTTATATAACTAAAATAAATATTATAATATGAATTTATTAGGTAATGTGGCATAATTATCTTTAGTACATATTATATTATAAAAATAGTATACATACACTTTTAAGGACATAATATATCAAAATTTTTGAAGTTGACATATAATATATCGGTTGTTATATAATTAAATTGTGAATGGGTGACAATTATTATACCATTTTGATATTACAATGTGCATTCTACTATTAATGATATGCAACCTAAACATTAAGCATGTAACTAATTTTATTGTAACCTCCCCAACCTAGCTTGAACGTTAAATCCGAATTTGGAAGATTACATTAACCACCGGAATGGCCAAGTAAAACTATCGGAGTTTAAAAGCAGTTGTTTAGAATTAATTTCTTAAAAAAACTTAGCGTGTTTCCCCCTAAAAGATAACAACTTACTTTCAAAAATCAGTTGATCCTAAAAATTGGTTTGCAAAAGTTGGATTCTACATTCATATATATATGTGTGTGTATTTTTCAAAGTAGTGGAAAAGTGATATCTAATCATAGTTTTAATAAAAACTAAATTTCATGCATAATTAATGAAGTCCAAATTTCAATCATCACATAATTAAATTAAATGTCATGCATGCAATATAAAGTCAAAGCCTAAGTCTCATGTCACAGTTCAAAAATAAAACAATGTAGTGTCTGAACAATAAAAATTTCAAATATTAAATCTAAAATACTTTCATATAAAAAGCGATTCCAAGCCGAGACCTTTCGGATCTCGTATCCGCGCCCTAACCTGGTGGGTTATCTGTAAAGATGGAAATAAATTGGGGTGAGCTTATAAAGCTCCGTGTGAGTCTTACCACAAGTAAATCAGTGCAAACAATAGATGACTCATACAACACAGAAATTCTCAAAACAATCACACTCATATAGTGATTCAGAGTATCAATTCTTTATATCAACATATGAATATCATAATATTTCAGGATTCACAATTTATGTATGCACATGCTCATGAATGGTGATGCAAATTCAATTTATTAGAATAGATATTACCCAACTCCACTACACACGACAGTAGGAGTTCCTCAGAACTCCTTTACCTTTTCACCATGTTGTAGATGAACCACTGATCGTTGTAGATGAAGTGTTGTAATAAAAGGGTGGATGAACCACCCTAGTTTTTTTATTATAAAAAGTCTGTAGATAAACTACTAGTATGGTGTGAATAAAACCACTCATTAGTGCAGATAAATGCTGCTAGTACGGTATGGATAAACCACTCATTAGTACAAATAAAAGCTGATAGTACAGTGTGGATAAACCACTAACCGATGTAGATAAAAGCTGCTAGTACAGTGTGGATAAACCACTAATCGATGTAGATAAATTGCTTATACTTTCTCCGTTCGTATCTCTCACCCATGCAATGCAATATGGCATGCTTATAACAAATCAATATAGTAGCAATAAATATGCTTATAACAGATCAATACGATAACAACAGACATGCTTTTAATAAGTCGATACGGTAGAAAATACATGCTTATCATGTATTCGGTTTAAAGGTATCATAAGGCATGCTAAACATGCAATAAATAATACAGATGCAAAAGGCATGTTTTATTCACATATCATGAATAATTTGGTCACTCATATATTGAATTCCAATATACATATTATTAGGGATTCAATTGAGAGAAATAAAACTTTAAAAATAGTTTAGGGACTATGCAGGGACTAAACAGAATAGATAAATTTTTTTTGGACAAAATTGTAAAATAGAGGTCACACGATCATTTGAGATGTTATGAGCTATGTGGAGGGATTACACAGTCATGTGACTAGACCGTGTAATAGACAGTGGTCGTGTGGTCAGTGTTAAAGTTACCCTACAAGAGAGACATGGTCGTGTGGGAGGGTTGTAATCGTGTGGTTCACGAACTAGCCTAGGGATTGCAAGGGCACATAACCATGTGGATTCCTTGTGGCCCACATACCCGTGTGAGAGATCGTGTGTTCCTAATCCTACAAACAATCACTACTGATTCACTTGGAAAAGAACACACACCTTTCACCTGGAGTCCGATCGATGTTCCTCATGATCAAACTTGATTCGATTCCCCTAAATCTGGTTCTTCAAACAATATTTACACAAAAATTAGCATTTGGTTTCAAGATTTAACAAAATTATCGAAAAATCTAGCAAGAATTGTAAAAGATTGATCAATTAAGCGAAAGATATTCGTGGAATAATGATGTTACGAAATTACGAGTTCTACTTATTGAAAAGAATACACTTACCGAACTTTGATGAAAATACATAAATTATTGATGGCAATTTTGACAACTAATAGAGAAATGAGTAAACATTGAATAATTTAATTCAGTAAAACAAAATAATTGACAGCAATAGATTGAAAATATGATGCTAAGAAAAGGAAAAGAAAAGAAAGAGGGAAGAAATAGAGAAAGGAAGGAAAAATTCTAAGAGAAATTGAAAAGAAATATGATGCCAAGTTTAATTAGAAAAAGATGGCTTAAATACTTAGGGTTTGGAAACCCTAAGGGGTGGCATGTTAAATATCCCAATTTTGCCGATATTAAAAAAGAAATGGAAAGGAAGAGAGTGGCTCGAACTCGGGTCAATGAGGGACATAACACTTATTGGGTCTGATGCCCATTTGTTTCTTAATTTTGTCACTGAATTGTACATATGTTTTGGGGTGTGTTAACTAGATTACCAAAAATAAGAAAAATATGAGAGGGAGGAGACTCAAGCTTAGGATCTTTAGAAATATGAACCAATACCTAACCATCAAGCCTAGTATTCATTCATTGGTTAATTATTTCAATTAACCTCCTATATTTTGAGGTGTGACAACTCTCCCCATCTTAAAGAAATTTCGTCATCAAAATTTACCTAGTTCAAACAGATGAGGATACTATTTACGAAACATCTCTTACAGTTCCCATGTGGCCTACTCAGTGCCATGGTTCCGTCGTAAAACCTTACCAATTGGGATTCATTTTCTTTTAAGAACCTTTCTAGAATTTGTATGGGTTCCTCGTCAAAGGATAGATCTAGTTTCACCTCAATCTCTTCGATTGGTACAATATGGGAAGGATCATATCGATATCATCTCAACATGGAGACATGGAAGACGTCATGGATATGGTACATTTCAAGAGGTAATTCTAATTGGTATGTCATTGGACCGACTCTCTTAAGGATTTTGTAAGGTCTAATGAACCTAGGACTGAACTTGTCCTTCCGTCTGAACCTCAACACTTTCCTCATGGGGACATTTTCAAGAAGACGTGATCTCTGACATTGTATTCAATATCCTTCCTCTTTAAGCCTGCATATGACTTTTGCTTATCCGAAGCTGCATTTAGTCTATCCTGGATTAATTTAATTTTTTTCCTCAGACTCCTGTACCACTTCAGGACCTAAAATTTTCCTTTCACCCACTTTTGTCCAACATTGTGGTATTTGACACTTACGACCAAGCAAGGCTTCATAGGGTGCCATTTGCATGCTCAATTGGAAGCTATTATTATAGGGAAATTTAGCTAGAGGCAAATTTTCTTTCCAACTATCTTGGAATTTGATAATATAACCCCTTAACATATCTTCCAATTTTTGAATAACCTGTTCGGACTGTCCAGTAGTCTACAGATGGAAAGTAGTACTAAAATCCAAACGAGTACCGAGTGCCTTATGCAACTTCTTCTAAAATCGATATGTAAAATGAGGATCTCGATCTCAAATAATTGATACGGGTACTCCATATAACCTTACAATCTCCGAAATATATAACTTAGCCAGCTTTTGTAAAAAATAATTTTTGTAGACAGGTAAGAAATGTGCTGACTTAGTTAATCGATCTACTATCACCCATATTGAATCTTTCTTAGTGGGTATTAAGGGTAACCTAGAAACAAAGTCCATTTGTGACAGCCTTAAAACGACCCTAGTCGGAATATGGTTTCGGGACCACAAAACCGAGGCATAAAAATAATTTAATATTCATTTTGATGCCTATGATATCTGTTAATTCGTGTGTGACATTTTTGATGATTTGATTTAGGGTTATAAATGTGAATTTCACTAAAAAGGACCTAGTAGTAAACTTTGAAAGTAGGATAGGGAAATGTGTGATGACTAATTGAAGCATGCATGCAAAACAATGGTTTTGCATGTCAAATACCCCTCTTTTTATAAGTGGTGGCCGGCCATGATAAAGGAGGATGGGCAAAACATGTCATAGACATGTTTTGTTGGTGCAATATGGGAGGAAACATTAAACTAAGGTGAGGAATAAAGAAATGAAAAAAAAAAAAGAAAGAAGGTGTGTGATCTCCCCCCCATTGCCGTGAGTTGAAGAAAAAGAAAAAAAAATTTGTTCATCCTTTCTTTGAGCCAAAACTAGGAAGAAAAAAAAGAGAGAAAAGAAAAGCTTCATCCTTTGGTTCTTCTTGGCCGGTTTGAAAGAAGAAAGGTTGAAGATATTCAGCCATATTTGCATCTAAGTTAAGGTATGTTTGATGATGTTCCATGAGGTTCATGCATGTTTTTAGTTGCTAGCTTGAGTTCTAATTAGTCCACGGTTCAAAACTTTGCTATGTCATGGGGATGATATTCGGCCAAGGTGGATTTTGTGTTAATGCCATTGCGTGTTAAATATGAAGCTTGCTAATGATACATGTGATGGTGGATTGATGGCTCTTAGACCTTCTTTTTAGCATTTTTTGAGTGAGACATTAAGTTCTTCGTTTAACCATGACCAAAATTGAAATGGTATGGTGTTGTGATGTATTCGGCCATGGTACATCCATAAGTATAATTTATGCTTATTGCATGGTAGGTAAGATTTGTGTTTTGGATTTATGTTCATGTTTAGTTATAATCAACTTTGAGATTCGGCTCTAGCATATATATATATATATATTTGCACATGATGTATTGGTATGACATATATACTATCTCAAGGTATATATTTACATATGATAATGTTTCGGTTATGAAGTAAATGATTGATGCGTATTGAGTTACAATATGGAATGCGTTAGTTAGTAAAATGTATGCCGTTTATGTGTGGTATTAAGTGTATAATTGGCCTCAACATGGACATGCATATTCGGCCACATGAGGGGGATTGGTGTGCATGCATTCGGTTAGAGGCAAGCATATTGATGCCTATTCTTGGCTTAGAAAATTCGGCTAAGGAGAGTACTAACTAATGTGTTGAGTTTGATTCATGATTTCCGTACATATGTGACTTTAATGTCTAATGAAAATATGTGGGCTAAGTACCTTGAATTCCTCTTTCGATGCTCAAATGATTAAATCAATTTACTTGTTAAATTAAGCTCAAGAGCAAAGGGGAGCTAAATCCGATAAAGGGAAGGAAAAAGTGGTCGAATAGCCATCGGAATCATTCGACAACATCCGAGGTAAGTCTTCGAGTAATGACCCTACTTGAATTATATTGAAACGATTTGTCATATTATGGCGGATAGCCGAATGTGCGTAGGGACTACGTTGTAAAGTCAATTGAAATCATGCTCTTTGTGTGTGGCTATTGAGCCGAAATTGGAAAGGTTTGATAAATGTTTTGTGTTTGAGCCTTAGTAACGAAAATGAAATATGGATGTGTCGTGATTATTGATATATGTGTACATGAGCATTTGAATGATACCGGGCTAAGTCCCAAGGCATTTATGCTAGTGATTATATCCGGCTAAGACCAAGGCATTTATGCTAGTGATTTTATCCGGCTAAGACCAAAGGCAATCGTATGAAGTTGTTATATCCGAGCTAAGACCCGAAGGCATTTGTGCAAGTTACCAAATCCGGGTTAAGATCCGAAGGCAATTGTGCTTGTGGTTATATCCGGCTAAATTCCGAAGAAACTCGGTTTGAAGGTGAACGTTTTGGTGCTCTAATAAATTCAATTAATACGCTCGAAAAACCCATACGATAAGGTATGTTTACATGTGCATCGGAAAAGTCGATTCGTTTGAAATAGTGTTCGTTCAATCGACTAACGAACTTTCGGCTCTTAGATAGGTTGATACCTTGTGTGTGTATATGTTGATGAAGTGTGATGTAAGTATGATTATGAGAATGTGTATTAATAAAGTGATTCATTTAGCTATGTGAACGTAATACTTTAGTCAAAGCCGATTTCATGACTTGAAACTTACTAAGCATTAAAATGCTTACCCCGTTGCTTTGGCTCTTTGTTTTCTAGATTTTGTTCGTTAGCTATTGGATTCAGGATCATCGAAGTCGAAGTCATCCACACTATCAAAGCCCTTTGGTACTCTTTTAGTTGAACTCTGGATATGGCATGTATAGGACTACCCTTTGTTGTTTTTCAAGTACTTTTTGTGATGTATGTGTGTACAGCCATGCGAAAATGGCTCATAGAAGTGGAGTATGGCATTAGACCATTTGTGTTTATGTATATGTATATGGTTTCATGATGTGAATATGGACTGGAATGGAAGTGTTGGGCAATGATCAGCCCTTGGAATGGCTAAATATGATCATATGTGGACCTATGTATGACAAAACTCTAGTTGGTCCATGGAAACCACGAAATAGGTAAAGTTTACCTTGAAAACAGATGCTGACAGCAGCAGTGGTGTGGATTTGAAAAATCACTAAAATTTTTAGGAATGGAATTAAATAGTGAATAAATTATGTAATCGAACCTTGATGAATCTATTCTCATATAAAAGTAACGAAACAATCATATGAACAGTATATTAAGAGATATTAAAGTTCTCGTGAAACTGGGCCAGAACGGTTTCTGGATCCCCTGTTTCAACTTTGAAAATTTACCATAAATTATTCAGAGATAATTAGAAGTCATGCCTTATATGTATAGTTTCCCCTTTGAGTCTATTTTCATTAGAAACTAGCGGCATGAGTATTGAAGCTCTGTACAGGGAGATATCCAAGTCGTAATACATGAAGGTCAGAGTAGTCGAACCCAGAATCTGGGGAGACTTTAACTAATAAACTGTACTAATTGGCTTGACCAAAAATTATAGAAACAAATTTGTAGATGGACATATGAGTCTAGTTTTAGGAAAAATTTACGAAACTGATTTATGAGTTTTGAAACTCAAGATATGAATTTTAAGGCGACAGTGATGCAGTAACCAGCTAGTCTGGAAATCTTTAAATGGACTGTGGAAATAATTAAGTTAAGTCTATTAGCACCTCGTATTCGACTCCGGCCATGGTCTCGGGTACGGGGTGTTACAATTTTATTGGTATCAGAGCTGCAGTTTAGTCGATTCTAGGACTACTGTAATGCGGTTGAGTCTAGCTATACATGCCATTTTATGTGATTATTTGATAGTGTGGTGATTTCTGACAATTGAAATGTGTTTATTTATAGTAATGGATCCCGATCCCGACCGAGCGGTAGATGATGATCTTGAGAGTGTAGCGCCTGCTCCCGCACAAGGGACAGCGCCGGCGGACTCTCAACCTAATGCTAGTAATCCAAATGATGAAGCTAGACAAGCTTTCTATAGCGTGATGAATGATTGGTTCAACCAATACATTCGAACTAATACGGCTGTTCCACAACCTCCATTCCCAACAAACACAACCCCCGCACCTACAATGCCTCCGGTAACTGACCAAATAAGGTCAAATAAACCTCCAGTTGATAGAATCCGGAAACACGGGGCTACTGAATTTAAGGCTACGGATAGCGACGATGCCGAGCAAGCTGAATTTTGGTTGGACAACACTATCCAGGTACTCGATGAGCTATCTTGTACACCCGATGAATGCCTAAAGTGTACTATCTCCTTGCTACGCGATTACGCCTACTATTGGTGGAGTACTCGACTTCACAGTGCCCGAGAGCAAGTAACTTGGGAGTTTTCCAAACCGAGTTTGGAAAAAGTATATCGATCGAGATTTGTTGATCAAAAGCGGAAGGAATTTCTTGAGCTTAAGCAAGGTTCTATGTCGATTCATCGATTACAAGCGAAAATTTGTTAGACTTAGTAGATACGCCGGAATGTATTTCGTCCGAGGCTATCATGTGTAAACGCTTCGAGGATGGGCTGAATGAAGATATAAAAATGTTCGTTGGCATTCTTGAAATACGAGAGTTCATAGTACTTGTCGAGCGAGCTTGTAAAGTCAAGAGCTTAGAAAAGAAAAACAAAAGTTGATGTGGGAACCGGAGAGTTTAAGTAAAAGATCCTCGGGAAAGTCCCTTCAACAGGCATCGAAGAAATTTCGAGATGATGTGGACCGGTCTAGAGGCACTTCGGGCCTTTTTAGACGAGATCGTGATCGACCCCCTGCGGGTACACGAGGCACTTCGGTGGCCAGTGTTGGGAATGAACATCGAGATAGAACCGAGTGCCAGTATTGTGGCAAATGGCATTCTGGAAGTTGTAGATTCCATGACCGCTCCTGTTACAAATGCGGATCAGCTGACCACTTCATTAAAGATTGCCCGAGGTTGCCTAAACAGAATGTAAATCAGAGAGGGAAACCGGGTGCTACCACTGCTCGAAGTAGACCATCTAGAAATACGGGCAACGCTAGTGGTGGTCAGAGAGGATCTAGAGATGCTACGACCAGATCCGAGGCTCGCGCTCCTGCTAGGGCTTATGCTATCTGGCGCGCGAGGATACTTCCTTGCCGGATGTTATTACGGTACTTTCACTCTCTTTGATACTAATGTGATTGCTTTGATTGACCCTGGTTCTACTCATTCTTATATATGCGAAACCTTAGCATCCAGTAAGACTTTACCTATTGAGTCTACTGAGTTCGTAATTCGGGTCTCAAACGAGTTCGTAATTCGGGTGTCAAATCCCTTGGGTCGTTACGTGCTTGTTGACAAAGTGTGTAAGAAATGCCCCCTAGTAATTCGAGGTTCCTGTTTTCCAGCGAACTTGATGCTTTTGCCGTTCGATGAATTTGATGTTATTCTTGGATTGGATTGGTTGACCGTGCATGATGCGGTTGTGAATTGCAAAAGCAAGACTATGGATTTGAGGTGCGCAAATAACGAGATGATCCGAGTTGAGTCTATGGACTTAAAGGGGTTGCCAGCTGTAATATCATCAATGTTGGCCCAGAAATATGTAAGAAAGGGGTGTGAAGCATACCTCGCGTATGTACTCGATGATAAGGAGTTAGAAATAAAACCCGCATCTGTGCCGGTGGTTTGTGAATACCAGGATGTTTTTCCCGAAGAATTACCGGGTCTACCACCTGTTCGGGAAGTAGAGTTTGGTATTGAGCTTGTACTTGGGACTACGCCAATTTCGATAGCTCCGTATCGTATGGCACCAACCGAGTTAAAAGAGTTGAAAGCTCAGTTGCAAGAACTGACGGATAGAGGTTTTGCTCGACCAAGTTTCTCACCTTGGGGTGCACCAGTATTGTTTGTGAAAAAGAAGGACGGAACCATGAGGATGTGCATTGACTATCGTCAACTGAATAAAGTGACGATAAAGAATAAATATCCGTTACCGCGCATTGATGATTTGTTTGATCAACTAAAATGAGCCTCAGTGTTTTCAAAGATAGATCTGAGATCAGGTTATTACCAGTTGCAAATTCGAGATTCGGATGTACCTAAGACTGCTTTCAGAACGAGGTACGGTCACTACGAGTTCTTAGTGATGCCGTTCGGGCTCACTAATGCCCCTGCGGTATTTATGGATTTGATGAATCGAATCTTCAGACAGTATTTGGACCGGTTCGTAGTTGTGTTCATTGATGACATCTTGGTCTATTCAAGAGATGAGACCGAACATGCGGAGCACCTGAGATTAGTGTTGCAAATTTTACGGGATAAGCAGTTATATGCTAAGTTCAGTAAGTGTGAGTTCTGGTTAAGAGAGGTTAGCTTCTTGGGTCATGTGGTATCCGCATCGGGTATTCAAGTTGACCCGAGCAAAATTTCAGCCATACTTAACTGGAAGCCTCCGAGAAATATTACTGAGGTTCGGAGCTTTTTGAGACTTGCCGGTTACTACCGATGGTTTGTAAAAGGTTTCTCGATGATAGCCACACCCATGACGAAGCTACTTCAAAAAGATGTTAAGTTCGAATGGACGGAAAAATGTCGAAAAGTTTTGATCAACTGAAAACTTATTTGTGGAAGCTCAATTTTAGTGCGGCTTTAATCGGGCAAAGAGTTTGTCATCTATAGTGGCGCCTCCCTACTTGGGTTAGGTTGCGTATTGATGCAAGAAGGTCGAGTTGTGGCCTATCGTCGAGACAATTAAAGCCACATGAGAAAAATTATCCGACCCATGATCTCGAATTAGCTGCCATCGTATTCGCCTTGAAAATATGGCGACATTACTTATTTGGTGAGAAATGCCATGTATTTTCGGATCACAAAAGTCTCAAATATTTGATGACTCAAAGAGACTTGAATCTGCGACAAAGACGTTGGCTCGAGTTGATAAAAGATTATAAGCTTGTCATTGATTATCACCCGGGAAAGGCTAATGTGGTTGCGGATGCCTTAAGCCGAAAATCACTGTTTGCTTTACGAGCAATGAATGTACACTTGTCTATTCTACCCGACAATGTGTTAATAGCCGAATTAAAGGCCAAACCATTATTGATTCATCAAATTCGTGAAGCTCAGAAAGTTGACGATGAGTTGGTTGCAAAACGGGCTGAGTGTGTTCCGAACAAGGAATCGGAGTTTCAAATTGATGATGATGATTATTTGAGGTTCAGAAGTCGTCTGTGTGTTCCAAGGAATTCGGAACTCATTTCGATGATTCTGAACGAAGCCCATTGTAGCCGAATGTCAATTCACCCGGAGAGTACGAAGATGTACAACGATTTGAAACGTCGGTTTTGGTGGCATGGTATGAAACGAGACATCTCCGACTTTGTTTGAGATGTTTAATATGTCAACAAGTGAAAGCGGAACATCAAGTGCCTTGAGGTTACTTCACCGATCACGATACCCGAGTGGAAATGGGATCGAGTCACAATGGACTTTGTGTCCGGACCGCCATTGTCGACAAGTAAGAAGGATGCGATTTGGGTTGTTGTTGATAGACCGACTAAGTCGGCTCACTTTATCCCGTGCGTCACGGATTTTCATTGGATAAACTAGCTGAATTGTATGTTTCTCAGATTATGAGATTACACGGGGTACCGATTTCTATTGTGTCGGATAGAGATCCGAGATTCACCTCGCGACTTTGGAAGAAATTGCAAGAAGCCTTGGGTACCAAGCTGCATTTTAGCACTGCTTTTCACCCCTAAACCAATGGTCAATCCGAGCGGATAATTCAGATACTTGAGGATATGTTGAGATGTTGCATCCTCGAGTTCAGTGGTTCATGGGAACGGTATTTACCTTTGATTGAATTTGCTTACAACAATAGTTTTCAATCAAGTATTAAGATGGCACTTTACGAGGCCTTGTACGGGCGTAAATGCTGTACACCATTGTTTTGGACCGAGCTCGGTGAAAGCAAAATTTTCGGAGTGGATTTGATTAAAGGTGCTGAACAGAAAGTAAAAGTAATCCGTGAAAATCTGAAGATAGCCTCCGATCGTCAGAAGTCGTACGCGGATCTGAAACGAAAAGACATTGAGTATCAGGTGGGAGACAAAGTGTTTCTTAAAGTTTCACCTTGGAAAAAGATACTCAGATTTGGGCGTAAGGGCAAATAGAGTCCGAGGTTCATCGGGCCATATGAAATATCCGAACGAGTCGGTCCAGTTGTGTATCGTTTGATTTTGCCCCCTGAACTTGAAAAGATTCACGACGTCTTTCATGTTTCGATGCTTCGACGTTATAGATCTGATCCGTCGCACGTAATTAGTCCATCAGAGGTTGAAATTCAAGCCAATATGAGTTATGAAGAAGAACCGATTCGTATCCTAGCACGTGAAGTGAAAGAGTTGCGAAACAAAAGGGTTCCGCTAGTGAAAGTGTTATGGCTCAAACACGGGATAGAAGAAGCTACTTGGGAACCCGAGGACTCTATGAAAGAGCGATACCCAAACCTATTTACCGGTAAGATTTTCGGGGACGAAAATTTCTTAAGTGGGGAGAGTTGTGACACCTTAAAACGACCCTAGTCGGAATGTGGTTTCGGGACCACAAAATCGAGGCATAAAAATAATTTAATATTCATTTTGATGCCTATGATATGTGTTAATTCGTGTGTGACATTTTTGATGATTTGATTTAGGGTTATAAATGTGAATTTCACTAAAAAGGACCTAGTAGTAAACTTTGAAAGTAGGATAGGGAAATGTGTGATGACTAATTGAAGCATGCATGCAAAACAATGGTTTTGCATGTCAAATACCCCTCTTTTTATAAGTGGTGGCCGGCCATGACAAAGGAGGATGGGCAAAACATGTCATAGACATGTTTTGTTGGTGCAATATGGGAGGAAACATTAAACTAAGGTGAGGAATAAAGAAATGAAAAAAAAAAGAAAGAAGGTGTGTGATCTCCCCCCCATTGGCGTGAGTTGAAGAAAAAGAAAAAAAAATTTGTTCATCCTTTCTTTGAGCCAAAACTAGGAAGAAAAAAAGAGAGAAAAGAAAAGCTTCATCCTTTGGTTCTTCTTGGCCGGTTTGAAAGGAGAAAGGTTGAAGATATTCGACCATATTTGCATCTAAGTTAAGGTATGTTTGATGATGTTCCATGAGGTTCATGCATGTTTTTAGTTGCTAGCTTGAGTTCTAATTAGTCCACGGTTCAAAACTTTGCTATGTCATGGGGATGATATTCGGCCAAGGTGGATTTTGTGTTAATGCCATTGCGTGTTAAATATGAAGCTTGCTAATGATACATGTGATGGTGGATTGATGGCTCTTGGACCTTCTTTTTAGCATTTTTTGAGTGAGACATTAAGTTCTTCGTTTAACCATGACCAAAATTGAAATGGTATGGTGTTGTGATGTATTCGGACATGGTACATCCATAAGTATAATTTATGCTTATTGCATGGTAGGTAAGATTTGTGTTTTGGATTTATGTTCATGTTTAGTTATAATCATCTTTGAGATTCGGCTCTAGCATATATATATATATATATATGTTTGCACATGATGTATTGGTATGACATATATACTATCTCAAGGTATATATTTACATATGATAATGTTTCGGTTATGAAGTAAATGATTGATGCGTATTGAGTTACAATATGGAATGCGTTAGTTAGTAAAATGTATGCCGTTTATGTGTGGTATTAAGTGTATAATTGGCCTCAACATGGACATGCATATTCGCCACATGAGGGGATTGGTGTGCATGCATTCGGTTAGAGGCAAGCATATTTATGCCTATTCTTGGCTTAGAAAATTCGGCTAAGGAGAGTACTAACTAATGTGTTGAGTTTGATTCATGATTTCCGTACATATGTGACTTTAATGTCTAATGAAAATATGTGGGCTAAGTACCTTGAATTCCTCTTTCGATGCTCAAATGATTAAATCAATTTACTTGTTAAATTAAGCTCAAGAGCAAAGGGGAGCTAAATCCGATAAAGGGAAGGAAAAAGTGGTCGAATAGCCATCAGAATCATTCGACAACATCCGAGGTAAGTCTTCAAGTAATGACCCTACTTGAATTATATTGAAACGATTTGTCATATTATGGCGGATAGCCGAATGTGCGTAGGGACTATGTTGTAAAGTCAATTGAAATCATGCTCTTTGTGTGTGGCTATTGAGCCGAAATTGGAAAGGTTTGATAAATGTTTTGTGTTTGAGCCTTAGTAACGAAAATGAAATATGGATGTGTCGTGATTATTGATATATGTGTACATGAGCATTTGAATGATACCCGGGCTAAGTCCCGAAGGCATTTATGCTAGTGATTATATCCGGGCTAAGACCCGAAGGCATTTATGCTAGTGATTTTATCCGGGCTAAGACCTGAAGGCATTCGTGCGAGTTGTTATATCCGGGCTAAGACCCGAAGGCATTTGTGCAAGTTACCAAATCCGGGTTAAGATCCGAAGGCAATTGTGCTTGTGGTTATATCCGGCTAAATTCCGAAGAAACTTAGTTTGAAGGTGAGCTTTTTGGTGCTGTAATAAATTCAATTAATATGCTCGAAAAACTCATACGATAAGGTATGTTTACGTGTGCATCGGAAAAGTCGATTCGTTTGAAATAGTGTTCGTTCAATCGACTAACGAACTTTCGGCTCTTAGATAGGTTGATACCTTGTGTGTGTATATGTTGATGAAGTGTGAAGTAAGTATGATTATGAGAATGTGTATTAATAAAGTGATTCATTTAGCTATGTGAACGTAATACTTTAGTCAAAGCCGATTTCATGACTTGAAACTTACTAAGCATTAAAATGCTTACCCCGTTGCTTTGGCTCTTTGTTTTCTAGATTTTGTTCGTTAGCTATCGGATTCAGGATCATCGAAGTCGAAGTCATCCACACTATCAAAGCCCTTTGGTACTCTTTTAGTTGAACTCTGGATATGGCATGTATAGGACTACCCTTTGTTGTTTTTCAAGTACTTTTTGTGATGTATGTGTGTACAGCCATGCGAAAATGGCTCATAGAAGTGGAGTATGGCATTAGACCATTTGTGTTTATGTATATGTATATGGTTTCATGATGTGAATATGGACTGGAATGGAAGTGTTGGGCAATGACCAGCCCTTGGAATGGCTAAATATGATCATATGTGGACCTATGTATGACAAAACTCTAGTTGGTCCATGGAAACCACGAAATAGGTAAAGTTTACCTTGAAAACAGATGCTGACAGCAACAGTAGTATGGATTTGAAAAATCACTAAAATTTGTAGGAATGGAATTAAATAGTGAATAAATTATTTAATCGAACCTTGATGAATCTATTCTCATATGAAAGTAACGAAACAATCATATGACAGTATATTAAGAGATATTAAAGTTCTCGTGAAACTGGGCCAGAACGGTTTCTGGATCCCCTGTTTCGACTTTGAAAATTTACCATAAATTATTCAGAGATAATTAGAAGTCATGCCTTATATGTATAGATTCCCCTTTGAGTCTAGTTTCATTAGAAGCTAGCGGCATGAGTATTGAAGCTCTGTACAGGGAGATATCCAAGTCGTAATACATGAAGGTCAGAGTAGTCGAACCCAGAATCAGGGGAGAATTTAACTAATAAACTGTACTAATTGGCTCGACCAAAAATTCTAGAAACAAATATGTAGATGGACATATGAGTCTAGTTTCAGGAAAAATTTACGAAACTGATTTCTGAGTTTTGAAACTCAAGATATGAATTTTAAGGCGATAGTGACGCAGTAACCAGCTAGTCTGGAAATCTTTAAATGGACTGTGGAAATAATTAAGTTAAGTCTGTTAGCACCTCGTATTCGACTCCGGCCACGGTCTCAGGTACGGGGTGTTACACCATTACTATCTATTCCTACGTCCACTTATGTATGTTAATCGGTTGTAATAAGCTGGAAGGGAACTAGTCTTTTACTTTCACTTGTTGACACATTAGGCACTTAGCTACAAGTTCTACCACCTCACGCTTTAGTCCAGGCCACCAGTACAGTTCCTTTAAATACCAATAAATATTATTTCCTCCGGAATGCATGGCATAAGGGTTAGAATGCGTTTCCCAAAATTATGAACTATTTTAAATCCTTATTGTTTGGCATACAATACCTCCCACGAAAACACAAAATACCCTCGTAATTAAACCCAAAGTCCTTAGTTTTTACATGTACACCTGCTTAATCCTTGGCAACAAGGACACATCTAATGGTTGTTTAACCTTAATCTCATTAGCTAAGGTAGGTTTCGCTTGTAGTTTAGCTAGTAAGTCTCCATCATCCACTAGACTTAACCTTGCAAACATTGCCCTTACATCTGTCATCTGTTTTCTATTTAGGGTATCTGCCACTGCATTGGGTTTTCCGGGGTGGTATTGAATTACACAGTCATAGTCCTTTAACAACTCTATCCACCTCCATTACCTCAAAGTTTAACTCTTTTTAGGTGAGAATATACTTGATACTCTTATGATCAATATAGATATAACACTTCTCACTATACAAGTAGAGTATCCAGATTTTTAATGCAAATATCACTACTACTAACTCCAAGTTATGAGTTAGGTAGTTGCACTCATGCTTCTTTAACTACCTCGACGCATAGGCAACTAGTTTTCCACCTTGCATCAATACACATCCAAGGTTAGTGTAGGATGCATCTTTATACAATACATAATCTTTTCCCGACTCAGGATGAATTAACATGGGAGCTTGAGATAACATCGCCATTTAAATGGAACATTTTTCCTCAAATTGCTTAAAGGAGCAACAATTAGAGAAAAACCTTCAACAAATCTACGATACTACCTGGCTAAACCAAGGAAACTTTGGATTTTGAAAATATTTTTGGTTTGTTTCTATTCTAGAATAGCCTCTATCTTTTTTGGGTCTACACGGATACCCTTTGCAGATACCATATGACCTAGAAACATGACTTCCTTAAACCAGAACTCACACTTGCTTAGTTTGGCATATAGTTTCTTTTCGCGGAGGATTTGCAAAACTATCTTATGATATACATTGTTTTCAATTTCAGTTTTAGAATAAACTAGGATGTCACTAATTAACACAATGACGAACTGATCAATGAAGGGTTGGAGCACTATGTTTATTAGGTCGATGAAGGCAGCAAGAGCATTGGTTAATTTGAAAGGCATCACAAGGAACTCGTAATGAGCATACCTAGTCCTAAATGCAATTTTAGGCACATTGCCTCCTTCACCTTTAATTAAGAGTGCCCAAACCTTAAATCTATTTTGGAAAACATCGTTGCACCACATAATTGGTCAAATAAGTCGTCGATCCTAAGCAGATGATATTTATTCTTAACAGTCAGTTTATTCAACTGTCAATAATCAATGCATAGCCTTAGAGAGCCATCTTTCTTTTTAATAAATAGGACTGGAGCTTCCCACGAAGTGTTGGAAAATGGGGTTTAGAAAAAGCAACGGAAAATAAACTTAGGGAAAAACCATAGTTTTAAATTTTTTTCTTAAACAAGATCTTGGTTGTGATACCTAAAGTAATAAACACTTGATCAAAATTGTACCTTTTCAATTTGTCTAAGATGAGCACTTCGACCTAGTAGCCTTCTTCGCTATCCTCAAGCTCACGTCTGCCGAGTATGGGCTTGCTTCGAATATAAAATTTTTCACAAAAATTACCAGTGGGGTAATTTTGTAATTTCTCTAAACTTTTTGGGACAAGTTGTAAATCATAAAATAACTCTAGAAATTTTCTGAAATAATCTCGTCAGAGAATTTTCTCTCTACAATTTTCTCTTGAATTTAAGTGTGTGTAAATCATGACAAAGTCACTCTTTATATAGGGAGAGTTTAGAGAGTTCAACTATAATTAAATCTAATCACTTTAATATTAAAATTAATCTAATATTTATCAAGATAAATATTAAATCTTATTAAAATAATAGAATGCTTATCTTGTAGATAAACATTAAATTAAATTTAATATTAAAATATTGAAATAATATTATTTTTGGAATAATTAATTTGAAATCAAATTCTCTGGTAGAGTCCCAGTAGAGGTGTATCTCTTCCATTGCTCAACCACTGACGACCAACCGCCGTCGGTCACTGGGACACCGTCGTCGCAGCCACTAGCATTGTCGTTTTCGGTGATATACGTCGACACCTCGAGCCGGTTCGGCTACTGCCAGTTTGGTCCAGATCAATAACAACCTTACCAGTTTAGTCTAGCCACCGGTTGGATCATCGGCTCGGTTCGATCAATTTTTTAGGTTTTAGTCTCGGCTTTTGGCTCTCAGGCCCAATTTACAATCTCAGATCCAATTTTCAAGTTCAATTACCCATTGGGCCAATTCTTTGAGTTGAAAATTAACTTTAAAAAAAATTAATTTTAATTAATTTGATTGATTTAATTTTTCTTAATCAAAATTCATTTTCCCAAAAACTCACTTAGATTTGCCAAATTAATTTTTCAAGAAAATTCTTTAATCAAATTCTCTACTTGAACAATTCTCACAACCACCTAATTTAATTCCACATCAAATAAATCGACTCAATTAAATTATTTCCAAAGTTGTATAATTTTCTTTTGATTCAAATGTAGTTCGATCGAGCTTTTGTTGAGCTAGCGGAGGGACCAATCGGACATATAAAATTAGGCTTTATTGATTGTAATTATGTCAAGAAGCATCATTCCGATAATTCACAATTACTTAATCATGAAGTTAGTCCATAAGAAATACCATGATTGAAAACTCCTTATTGTATACTCTTTACGAAAGCAATTCATCCAATTACTTTGTTCAGTGATCTCGTCATGTGTGTTACCCTCATACGATATCCATGATTCCTTTGATGTAACATCTTGATTTTTGGGTCTAGTCGAAACAGTGGTTTTGGGACCACAAATCTGACATAAGAAAATATATTTTTATTGTATTTTTATGGTCCATGATTTCGCGGAATGAATTCGTGAAATTTTCGTTTAAAAATTTTGACGTTTGGGCACTTAATTTGGTCAAAAGGACTAAATCGTAAAAAAGTGCAAAATGTGAGTTCTAGATGTTAAAGGTATCAAATTGCTATGGACTTTAAACTAGAGGTCTTTATATAGTAATTGGACCATTGGACATTTGTTGGACAAAAATGGGCATGAGATAGGTGAAATTAACAATTTTTAAGTTAGGGGCATTTAGGTAATCTAGTAAATAAATGAATTAAAAGCCCAAAATAGCCAAAATTGGCCTCCATCTTCTTACTCCAGCCGAAAACCGCATGGAAACCATGGTTAAGGTTTTTTTCAAACTTCCAAGCTCAATAGTAAGTGATCCTTAGCCCCGTTTTCAAAGTTCTTTACATTTTTGAAGTTCCCGTAACTCAATTTACCTATTTCTACCATTATTTTAAGATAGGGATGAAGTATAAAAATTTACCCATGAATGACATGTATATGTTTTGATGTCTAATGGTAGACAATGAATGTTGGGTGTTAGATAAACATCTTTTGTTAAGTAATTTTCGGTGAAAACGTCCAAAAGGACCGTTTTGAAAAAGTTATAAAATGTGTAGTAAGAGTGTGTTTTAATGAAAATTTTGAGATGCTATAGTTATGAAAATGGTTTGGCTAGGATTGGGTAACAAAGAAATTGAATGCATTTCATTTTACGAGCCTAGGGGAAAAAGTGTAATTATGATAAAGTTTAGGGGTAAAAAATGTAATTTTGCTAAAATATGATATTTGGAACACATTGAATAATGTGACTAATAATTAGAATAAATGTTACATTATATATCGAGGAAATTTAGGTTTGAACCTAGAACGGGGGAAAAACGAGGAATCGATGGTTAGGTCCCTTTTTGATAACCTTGGTGTCGAGGTAAGTTTATGTGTAATTGATACTACCTTATGTTATGTATTTTATATTTTGATATTGCATGAATTGTACATTTGTTTCCATGAAATTTATCAATGATGATTATGACGAAGTTCTGATGAATAAGAAATCCCGAATGAATCTTAGAGATGAATAGAGTACAAATGTCTAAACAATAAGGTTATTAAGATTCTGTATAAGACCATATCTGGGATATGGCCTCGGTATGTGATTTCGTATAAGACCATGTCGAGTACATGGCATCGATATGATATTTTATGTATGACCATATTGGGGATATGGCATTGAAACGATACTATATGTATGACATTTCCAAGTAACCCTTAGTATTCTGAATGATCCAATAGGAACGTTCAAAATGAGAAGGTATGTGACTGTATTACGAGTGGTACAGGTATGTACATATATCTGATGTGAAGTGAATTTGGTTTGTGATGTATTATTGGTAAGGATACGAATGAGTAAGATATATATTTATACCATGATGGTTGGAATAATTGGTAAAAGTGTTATTGACTAAGTTATCATTATTTTATACCAAAATAGTTTTGGACAGCAGCAGCAATTCGAATTTGAAAATGCACCAAAAATAATAAAATGTGAGTTAGAGGTTGAATAAAATATGGAATTAAAGCTTATTGGGCCTAATTTCACATAGAAGAAATGATATAGGAAAAAGAATATCAGATTATGAGATATTTGAATTTTCGTGAGATAGAATCAGAATGGTTTCGGCATCCCCTACTCTGATTTGGGAAAATCATTAAAAATTGTACAAAAATAATTATGGGTTATAATTTATTTTGAGTCTACTTTCAAAATAAACAAATGGAAACATCATCCAAATCCCGTATGAGAAGATAATTAATTTTTAGCGAAAAGGGCCAGAACTGTTGAATAGGAAAAAAATGGTAACTTTGAAGAATAAATTGTACTAATTGGCTAAGCCAAAAACTATAAAAAGATTATGGTAGGAAGATATGTGAGTCTAGTTTCAGGTAAAATTAACAGATCTTAAATTGGAGCTCCATAGATCTAGATATAAATAATTTAGTGCCTATGACTCGAGTAGACAGCTTGACTAGAATTTGATCAAATAGTGGATTAATATGCAATTATAATTGTGATACCTTGAGAGCATGTTGTAAGAATTTGGTAAAAGCATATTAATAAAATTTCTTATTATTTTCATATGAACTTACTAAGCTTTATAGCTTACTCCCCTCCCTTTCCCATCTCTTATAGGTTAATTTTTGCTAGCTCAGGTTAGAGATTGTCAGAGATGTCATCACACGATCAAGTTATCACGTTGGGTAAAAACGGATGCAACCCTCTTAAGTTTATGGCATGTATAGGGACTAAGTCACTTTGTGAATATGTTTTTATAAGTTAGCCAAATGTATTGGCTTGTAATAGTTAATAGATTGATGTGGTGGGTAGCCATGCAAATTTGCTTATATGGCTTAAATGGTCGTAAATCAAATTTTGTATACATGTATGTGCCAATGCTTTGAAGACGTGGATTTTGTTATAAGGCATGAATGCTTGAAAATTTAAATTAGATTTGTTGGCATGTTGATAATCATGATATAAATGGATAAATTGGAGGTAAACCAATTATATATATTATATGTGTTTTGGTAAGTTTGGACTTGAATAAAAGAAATGTCATGTGCATGCATGTGTTGTTGTGAGGATTCCATGCTTGAGCCTTGTATTTGTCCACACGGGTAGACACACGGGTTGATACACGAATGTGTGTCTAAGCCGTGTGTTGCCCCCATGGGCGTGTAGTCTGGCCCTGTGTCCCTTGTATCTTGTACTTTAACTTCGAATTGGTCACACGGGCTGAGACACGGTCATGTGTCTCGACCGCGTGAGGGACATGGCCTTGGGACATGGGCATGTGCTTTGGCCGTGTGCCCCTAATTTCATGATGATGTCATAAACAGAGAGTTACACGGGCTGAGGAAACGGGCGTATCCCAAGCTTCACGGGCGTGTGACCCTGTTTCATGATGAAATTTTCTAAGTATTCCCAGAAGTTTTTAAAGTTTCCTGTTTAGTCCCGATTCATCTTTGATGCCTGTATAAGGCCTTGTAGGCCCGTTTAAGGGATTTTATACATATGTATGAATGTTTTTTATATGGAAAAAATTTTATGGTTGATTTTATGTGATTATGTATGTTTAAGTCTAGTAATGCCTCTTATCCTGTCTCGGCCTCAGACACGGATAAGAGGTGTTACATTTAGTGGTATCAGAGCTATGGTTTAGTCGGTTCTCAAACTAACCTAGCATACGTGAGTCTAGCTATACATGTCATAGTACTACTCGTGATAGTGTAATTTCTCCCGGCTATAACGAATTTTTTTTGTTAAGACAGGAATGACTTCCAATCGAGCAAATATTTGATAATGCTTGAAAAGGATATTGAGATGATTGAAACATGCTTATGATGTGTCAAAAGTGGGAAAGGTACAAATAGAAATTCATGATATATAGATATGAATTGTATTGGATAGTGATGAGTTAGTTGTATGTTAATAATGCAACTATTTTGCTATAGTGTGTGATTGAATTGATATTGCATAAATTGTTTTGATTGTGAATATGAGAATGAGAAATTAATGTAATAAAGACTTTCGGTTGAAAATTTGGAATAAACTTGGATATTCATACCACGACATTGGGTGGTTTGTGAGCCAGTGTAAGACATGTCTGGGTCATACATTGGCCACATTATGAGAGCCAGTGTAGGACATGTCTGGGACATGCATCAGCATTGAGATAAGAATTAGTGTAAGACATGTCTGGGACATGCATCGGCCTCGGGATATACAAGCTAGTGTAAGACCTATCTAGTACATGGCGTTAGCTTGTTGTGTGTCAGTGTAAGACCTGTCTAGGACATGGCATCGACACCGATAGATGAGAGCCAATGTAAGACCTGTCTGGGACATGGCATCGACCTCGATATATGAAAGTCAGTGTAAGACCTGTTTGGGACATGACATCGACTTTAATGTACTAGCTAGTGTAAGACCATGTCTGGGACATGGCGTTGGCATCTTATCCCATGTTCGGGGCTATTGAGTATCCGGTAGTATTCCAAATGGTTCAACGAAAGATTTATGATTTATATCAAAATGAGAAAAGTTATGACCATGTTATGAGTGATACAGGTACTTATTTGAAACGTATGGTATGCGAGCTCGATACATGCTATCTAAATTGAATTAGAAGATCAAATTGAGTAGGACGCAGGAAATGAGTACAATCGTTCGATAACGAATTGACGGATAAGACCATGGTTGGACTATGGCACTACTTGTGAGTACGTGTAAGACCATAGCTGGGCTATGGCATCGATAGATAAGAACCTATGTAAGACATGTCTGGGACATGGCATTGGCATCTTATTATGTACATGAGATTTTGTGTAAGACCATAGCCGGACTATGGCATCAAGTGAATGATGTACTCAAACCCGTATGACATTCTCTAATTTGACAAATGTTGGTAATTAAAATTACATCCAAGTGATGGAACTTAATTAAACGTTAAATTGTAGTTCGAGTAAATGAATTCATTATATGAAAATTGTAGATGACAAAGCATTTTTAGAATAAACGAGCATGTTAACTTGCTTGGAGTGCACCATATTATTGTAACAATATTATTGATGATAAATGTTGAGTCCTATGTATGTGTTTGTGAAAGTCAAGTTAGAGGCATTACGACCTCACCCGCTTACCAGTGTTGCTTCTGTGATGAAATTTTTACAAGAATTATGGTTACTAATGTAACACCCCAAACCCGGCCTAGACGTTATGGCCAAATCTGACGTGCCACATTGGAGTTAAAAATCCGTGTTTCGTTTTAGTGTTTTAAAACCATATATTTTGTTGATTTAACAAAGTGTATGGAAGCTGGGCACCAGGTAGGTATCCGAGACAGAGGAGGTGAGCCATGAAGGCTGCTTAAGTACCAAGCTCTTTGATTGGATCCAATCCTAGACATGCCCACAACCATAGCCACACTTTGTTATATCGAGTTTAAATTTGTTTAAGTGAACGACTTTGATAAATCGATTAATCGTGGTGTTGAACTTTTTGAAAACAAGTATCGTTTTGAAAACACGTCCTAAGTCTAGCCCATTTGAATAATTATCAACCAATTTTAAAGTTGTTAAAATTAAAATAATCCCGAAAAGAAATAAAAGGAAAGTTAGAATGGCCTTATTACAACCCAAAATAAATAATAATTAAAGGAAATTAAATGGAAACCAACGCTTATTTAAAAGTCCAAAGACAATCACCGTGGCCCTCTGAATCCCTCCTACCCAAGTCTTCACATCAAGGCTCACTGCAAGGTTAAGGAAAGGGTGAGTTTGGAAACTCAGTGTGCAACAAGCCCCTTTCAGAGCCCAAAACAATAGCAGCCTGTTGGGTCCAAGCCCAAATCCAATCTGAAAGCATGTACTGGGCCATAGCCCTTTTCATATTTCATATCTCATAACACTGGGCCGAAGCCTTTTCAAGTTTCATATTACTGGGCCGAAGCCTTTACTGTAAACGGTGTGGCCCATAGGCCCAGTTTTATATCACATGTAATGTCAAATGAAAGAATGCAACCAATTTGGGAAGACTACTCAACCCACCATCCGCTACTCTCCACCCGTACCAACCAACACACCATGTGGGGATTAACTCGACCCACCCCGCCATAACTCTCCACTGGCAGCATAGCTGCTTTATCATATAACTGGAGGCCTAGCCTCTTTTAATAACTGGGGCAAAAGCCCTTTAATAACTGGGGCATAAGCCCTTTAATAACTGGGGCATAAGCCCTTTTGATAACTGGGGCATAAGCCCTTTAATAACTGGGGCATAAGCCCTTTTGCACTTCCTCCATCCATATAAATTCCCAACCCAATGCATTTATGAACATCTCATGTGCATATCATACATATCATGTGCATATCATACATGTCATGTGCATATCATACATATCATGTTTATCAAAATCCCATGCATTAAGTTCATCTATAAACCCTAGGGGTATAATGGTCATTTTACCTAGGGGCAAACGGTCATTTTCATATTATAATGGTAATCTTGTAATTTTACCAAAATTAGGGTTTCCATGTTCATTAACGATTACAAACAATTCATGGGTGCAAACAGTGATTCGGCCCATTTTAGCAAAACGAGTTATTGGGCCAAAAACCCTAATGGGCCCTACTTAGCCAATTCATCATCTAGGCCCATTTAGCCTATATCCCATAACGGTTTTAACGGTCTTATCATGCAATTTAACAGATTTCCCATTTTCTACCAAATTTACCCAAATGGGCCGAAAGCCTATTGGGCCCTAATTCACCCCTCGAGGCCCAACTTACCGTGAACGCCAAAATCACGTCCTTACCGCTTTCCATTGTTCCCAATCATCATCTCATCGGTTCTAACTAACTAGTGAGCGTTAAACTTGCTCACGTCCTCGAAATGCCGAAATTTGGCATTTCGCTTTTCGCATTTTATTGCTTTAAGCTATGAAAAGGGTTCGTTACACACGATTTGTGATATTCCTCGATGAGATCTCCTACACGATTTCTCCTATAATCATTTGTTAAATAGATCAGCTCGCAATAATTGAACCAAATCAAGAGCTATCCAATATTAACACTTACACATTCGGCCACCATCCATAATGGCCTTAGGCACCTTACCTTTGTCGCGATTGATGACTAGGTCTAACTACTCCGGTGATTCAAGCTACTCCAAGTCGACACTACACCTTGCTGCTCCTTCACTAAATAAACCACAAAAATGTTAAAAGAAGACCCCATAAGGCCTATACCCACATTCGGCCATCTCCTTAAATTTGGGGTTTCGGCTTTTGGCCACAGTTACACTAGGAATTGTTTAGAGTTTGAACACTTACCACAGTCTTTCTCCTCTTGAATTCGGATGCCTAAAAGGTAAAGGAATCAAACACCAACTATTGAAAAGAAAAGAAAAGGTTGCTGGTCACAAAGAATCGGCACCCCCTATCTTCATTGATTTCGGCTTTTTGCGGTATTTCGGTAGAAGTAGAGATTAAGGAAAGAAACAATGGTGAATGGAGGGAAATAGTGGGCTGTTTTGAAAGAAGAAAAAAGAAGGAAAAAATGAATAAGAGGGAGGTAGATTCGGCTGGAAAAGAAAAGAGAGAAAAAGGCTACACACCAAAGAAGAAATCGGCACCACTAAGACCCTAATGCCGAAATTACCAACCTAATACCCCTCTGCTGAAAATCCCCTCTCCAATCTCCCTTATTCGGCCAACTCTATCTCCATATCACATCCCTAAAATCTCTCCCCTTATCCCTCCTTAATTTATGCATTTAACTTGATCCAACTCTCCTCTTACGAATCCACTTAGGTTCCAACACTTACCCTTCCCGCACATAAAATAAATACTCTTATTTGCCAACACAGGGAATCGAACCCAGGTCTTCCTCTATGCTCCACACGCCACCTTTTTAGGAGCTTAGTGGCGTCACCCTTGCCACTTTACCAAAGCTCTTTTTGTGATACGTTTTACCCACAACTTATTATAAGGGCACCTAGCCAGAACCCCTAACTCCTAAGTCCAAAATTTAAAAATTCTACCGGGTTTTGGCCAACTCATGGGCCTTCCATAAGCCCATTTACATACCCAAATTATGAATTCTATAATCACATACCAAATTTTAGAAATTTACTTAAAATATCAAGAATCGCGAAAAACCCGAAAATCAGGATGTTACAACTAAGATCATAAGTGGGAAACTAAAGAGTTTAGTAGTGAAGTGATAAGTAGTAATGCATTCAAAAATGAGAATAGTTTGGGAAGTGAGAACAGTTTTGGACGAGATACTAGAAGGTGTTAAAGATTATCCAGGTTTCGTAATGACAAGGTTAAATAAGAAAATTTGGTCTCAGTTATTCGACTCAAGTGAGTATGAAGTTTAAAGATGTATTTACTAAAAATGTAACACCCTTCGCCCATATCCCTCGCTGGAACAGGGTTCGAGGTGCTACCAGATTTAAACTCAACCATTTATATAAAACTAGGCCGTAAATTTTTTTGATCAATTTTAAACTTTTTATACACGCGTATATTATCCTTTAATCGGGCTTACAAGCCCCCAAAACATTCATGAGGTATTATTAAATATTTACCAATATCTTAGTCTTGTATTATTTACTTACTCAACAATGAATCACAATTTAAATTCTAAATATACATGCTATAAACCACATCACAGGAGATAATAACATACAAGCATATGAATAATCTAACTACCTTAATAAAAAGCTAAAGTCTTTGGCTTAATTATAATATTACATACTCAACTTTACAACCCTATACATGCCATAGACTCGAAACACTAAGATTTACTTACGCCGATAGCGTAGACTCGACTATGTGATAATATCTCTGACGGCCTCCAACCCGAGCTAACCTGGCAACCCTAGGGAATATAGGAAAGAAAAGGGAAGTAAGCTTTACACTTAGTAAGTTCATAAGAAAACAAATTCACTACAAGTTGTCTTCCTGAGCAACAGTCACTAAACTATTTATAACTGGAGCTACGAAACATCAAATCAATTGCCATTAATTTTTCCTGAAAATAGACTCATATATCTTCTATCCATAAAATTTTAAGAATTTTTGGTTTGGCAAATAAATACTAGATTTTTCTTAAAGTTTCCCTTGTTTCACTGTTTGACTAATCTGACCACTCTTCACTATGAATCAAATTTCTCATTGTATAGAATTCAAAATATATTCTCGTTGATTTCATTTGAAACTAGACTCATTAAGGAGTATAAGAATAAAAATTTTATCTTATAAATTTTTTTGTACAAATTATAATGATTTTCTAAAAATAGAACAGGGGACCCCGAAGTCATTTGACTCTGTCCCATGCCACTTCAAATATCTCATCAGCAATTCTTTTGCTTACACGGTTATTTTATAAGAAACTAGACTCATTAAGATTTAATTACATAATTTATTCAGCTTCTAACTCAACTCCCACAATTTATGGTGATTTTCCAAAATCACGTTCTTCTTTATTGTCCCAAGCATTTATTACAAATTTACTCTTTCACACATTCTTTGCATTCATATTATTTAAACATGTATATCACCAATCAATTTCATCACATATCTATAGTTTCACTTAAGCATAATCTCAATACAATACATCATGCTCAATGATTTGCACACAACTGTTCAAATTAGTAATTATAAGATGGTTCCGCACATAGCCCACCCTTATCGATAATTTACGATGGTTTTACCCTTATTCACATAAATGACATAGGCATTTAAATACTTCAGTGTCAACTTTAATTCAACCGAATTCAACCATTGTACCATTTCATAACCACAGTTACTTTCGTCATTCATATCTAAATGGTATTTCACATAATTCATATAACCTTTCACCATGACCGAATACACACATACACATATGACATCTTCACCTATGCTTCTCATTTCACATTCATGATTCAATTCCAATCGATCTAACATGTATAAGTATATATCACATACCTGGCCAACTTAATGTATTGAACGAATTCAATTGCCGATTTAACACAAGGTCTCATAGTCTTAGACTTTTATCTAATCACCGGCATTTAGCCTGCTAGGTTTTAAACTCGAATTCATCACCGGCACGAAGCCTGCTAACTTTAAGTCTGAACTCATTCACCGGCATTTCGCCTGTTAGGCTTGAAGCCCGGTATCATTTCACCAGCATTATAGCTTGCTAGGCCCGAAGCCCGATATTATCTCACCGGCATTATAGCCTACTAGGCTCGAAGCCCGATAATATTATTCACCAGCTTAAAGCTTGCTAGGCCGAGGCCCGAATATCACATTTTGATAAACAATTCACCTATTCTTTCATACTTTCTAACTTATACTTCAATTGGATATACCAAATCAATATCATTTAAATCATAGCCATCATTCAATCATAAATTACATACAAAAATTCTCTTAACTATTCACATGCGTACCTTATTACGAATTAATAACAATTTAACTCATACTTGGCTTTACACTCATTTTTAACTTGTTCAATAACACATCAATTCTTAGTCACGAAAAATCATACCAGATGTAGCACCTAGAATTATAACTGAATCATATCACCGTAATATGCCTGCTAGGCTTTTAGCCCGATGTTACAATCATTCACTACTTAGCTCATTGCTAAGATTACACATAGTATGAGTCATAACACAACTACTTTGATACACATCAATTTCATCAATCCTTTCATTTGAAAATACCTTGACACCTTGTCCCAATGTCTATTTCAATTCAAAAGTATAGCCACATTCGCTCAATTTATTTATTCAAACACACATGCAGACATTATATTTCTATGTCTATTTCGGATTAATAATTTAGCCACATTCGGCTCTAATCATTTCTCCAAACATATATCTATCACATTATATTTATACATCTATATAATCAAGCATTTTACCTTACTATGTTTATTTAAATTCTAAGCATACCGAATTGAATTTAAATTACTTAAGAACTTACCTCGACAACTTCGTACAATAGTGTCGACTACTCGGCTAACTTCGCCTTTCCCGATCCAAATATCAGTTCTTTGGGTCTTGAGCTTGAATTAAAGTAAAGCAACTATTTAATCGATCCATTGATCCACTTAACATTACCCCATAGATTATATATTATATATATATATAAAATAATACAACTTAAAATTAATTCGCATAACAGCCCCCTTTATAGAATTCAGACATTAACAATTAAGCCTTAACATCCTTAACATGTAATTACTCAACATTCTATCTATTTCACTTCATCTGAATATTCCTTAGTATTTTCAAGTCCTTACAAATTAATCTAAGTTCATGCAAAATAACAAGAACCAAATTTGTCAAAGACACTCTTAACCGAATGCCATCTCTTCACATACAAGTCCCTCGAACTCATTATTTTACCATTTAGTCACTTATAATTATAGATTCATAAATTTTCTCCTTAATTAAGACAAACAACCAAATTTGATTCAATTTCCTCTATGACCGAATGCACATACCTCAACCGAAATTAAAATTTCAACATGGGCTTTAACACTAATTAAACAAGGATCACACATCTATTAAAAATTAGCAAAAACTACATGAAATTTACCTTAAATTTTTAGCTTGCTACATTGCCGAAATCCTCAAAGCATATTTCTTCTTTCTTTCTCAAACATTCGGCAAGAACAAGGCAAGGATGTATGGCTTTCTTTTCTTTTATTAATTTCTTATGTTTATTATAAAACATTTAATAATTATATTTCTTATATATATAAAATGCATATATTACAAATCATCATCATCATGGCTGGCCACTAACTTTAAATTGGAGAATTTGACATGCAAGTCCTCCCTTTTAATAAGCCATACATTATTCGATCACCTCATTTCTTCCTAACACATTCTTCAATTTTATCACATAAGTCCTTTTTCATAATTTCACATTCAAATGAAAAATTTAGACATGATACTTTCACACATGATACTTCACATATAATAAACACAGAAAAGAGCATTTAAATAATTTTGTGACTCAGTTTTGTGGTCCCGAAACCACTTCTTGACTAGGGTCAAATTAGAGCTGTCCCAATAAAATATATTTCAAATTAGTTTTTGTGAGTAAGTATTGCGATCCGGAGTTCACGATAATGAAACTAGTCAAAGAAATTGAGTTGATAAGATGTCTGTGTGTGATAGTTATGGTTAAATGGATTTTGATAACCTCATCGGGATATTCTATGAATTCTTCGTTCTCAAAGATAGGTGTGCGATCGTTCTCTTTCTGACGAAACTTTTATATGAACATGCTGGCTGACTCTGATGTTAAATAAAAGTATTGTTAGTCTGATTGGGTCATCATCAGTATTATTTTATCTCTCTCTTCGGGACTTTATTTTAGTATGTTTGGAATGAAGTTGAGGGCAAAAGTTTATATGAAACTATTCTTTTGTTTCTATCGATTGTTATTCTGTCTTATGTAAATTATTTGGAAAGTGTATTATTTCTGTTATGATGGGATTCTGGAAATTGTTGAGTATTGTCTTCTTTTGACTTTCTCTCTGAGATTATCCAGATCTTTGTTATTATTTTCTTATGAGTTATGTTCTTAGATTTATGATGAGATATCGTACTTGGGGTTTCTTTGTTCTTATTGTGCGGATTATCTGACATGACTCATTTCTAAAATATGTTTCTTGGTTTGTTATGACTATGTTTACTATGATAGTATTTGTGGATTCGATGATAAGAATGTGGGAATTCCAGTATCTAGATTTCTCTGATTTTTTGTGTCAAGAAATGTTATTGATTAAGGTATGTAAGAAATAAGTTCAAGCTTGAATTGTATAGTGGTTTTCTTTTTTTTTTGGTGAGTATGACTAAGGTCAATAAGCTAATCAGAATATCTTGGTTTCCCTAAATTAATATGTTGCAAGACCTTTGATTAGCATGATAAGAGAATTTTAAAAAGATTGTGTATTTAAGCTATTTTTCTCAGTATGTAGAAAATGGTATTTTGATATATATCATTATTCAATAATTGAGAACAACTTAGTGGTTTCTATTAGAGTGAGGTGATTTGCTGAAATGTGATTTGAATTGTGTGTGTATAAATATGTTTTCAGCTAAGGGAATAAATTCTGTGCATTCATGAATATATATGGACGGTGTAACACTCCAAACCCGAAATCGTCACCGGATTTGAACACGTGGTGTTACCGGGCTCACTTCCCTTATTTCTCTCTTTGTAATATTGATTGCTGTTCCAGGCAGGCTAGCTAACTGCGTCACTGTCGCCTTAAAAATCATATCTCGAGTTTCAAAACTCAGAAACTGATTTCGTAAATTTTACCTGAATTTAGACTCATATTTCTATCCATGGATTTATTTATAGAATTTTTGGTCGGGCCAATTGGTACAGTTTATTAGTTAAAGTCGCCCATGTTACAGGGGTCGACTACACTGACCTTCGCTCATTACGACCTGAATATCTTCTCGTACAGAGCTTCAATGCTCATACCGTTTATTTCTAATGAAACTAGACTCAAAGGGGAATCTGCACATATATAGCACAACTTCTAATTCCTTCTGGATAATTTATGGTAAATTTTCAAAGTCGAGACAGGGGACCTAGACACCGTTCTGGCCCTGTCTCACGAGAACTTTAATATCTCTCAGTATACTGCTCATATGGTCGTTTCGTTTCATCCATATAAAAATAGATTCATCAAGGTTAAATTTCATAATTTATTCACTATTTAATTATACTTCTACTATTTTTATTGATTTTTCAATCTCATCTCACTGCTGCTGCCCGCAACAGTTACTGCAGTAGACTATGCCAATTTCGTGAATCTTTCCTTGGCCTTACTAATCATCCATCATACATGACACAAATTATGGCCACCTTATTAAAATTAAAATTTCTAAGACTCGTGGCTATAGGTTCTAGCATCCCACTCGACGACCACATAGGCCATTTTCACATGGCTGAAAGTTTACAACCCACAATTCAACAAAACATAATAGCCTATACATGCCAAATGTTCTCCTAGTTCAACTACGAAGACAATACCAAAAGGTTTCCAGCCGGTGTGATGACTTCAATGACGGTTCCGAGCACGCAACAATACGAGTCCAAGAGACCTAAAATGGGTGACAAGAAAACACCGAGTTTATAACTCAGTAAGTCATAAGCATTCATCAACCATCCATTAATAAAATTTTCGCAACATCAAACAATAAACGAGGCTAGGTACTTCATCCATATCGAAACTATACCATAATTCCTCGGACCTTTCGGTTCAATCTCATACCAAGTCATACATCCACATTTCATATTTTATACAATAAGATATTTGAGGCATTTTACACACCAACTCATTCACACCACAATCATACAATTGCAATCATCACATAGATTTAAAGCTTACCAAGCTCAACCCCGAGCATGAACGTATTGCCTAATCGTCATGAGCTCAAGGTACTTACCCGATCCACTGTCCGGGATTAACTCGATAATGTCGCACACTCAGTGCCAATTGTAACGCAAGAGCATATAGTGAATCCGCACACTTAGTGCTATATATTTTCAGCTCGCACACTTAGTGCTATATAATTTTCAGCTCGCACACTTAGTGCTATATATTTTCAGTTCGCACACTTAGTGCTATATATTTTCAGTTCGCACACTTAGTGCTGTACAATTTTTAAACCCGCACACTTAGTGCCAATCTTGTCACCGTGTCCATTTATACCCGCACACTTAGTGCCGAGACCAATACCTTATGCATGTTGCTGCCTTTATACATTCAACCATGGCATCATTCCATACACATACATTTTCATTTACACATCAACTCATTTAAACACAATTATGTATATATTATGGTCATTTACATCAACACCAAATATATGCTTAATGACTTACTTTGTGTTGGGTAAAATAATTTCAAGTCGGCTACTCGATGACCTTCGCCTTTCCCTTGCTTGATTCTCCTTCTTTAACTCCTTGAGCTTGATCAATAAATCAACTAGTTTAACCATCTTGCTAAACATTCATAATTTAACTACACATGCATATGTATGCTTGTATATTCGGCAACCGTCCTCACTAATTACCCATTTAGTCGATTATACACATAATTAAAGGTAACATCACGAACGGCATACTTATGTGTATATATATATATATATATATATATATATATGGGCATCACGATTAGATTTAACACCATCTTTATACTCAATTAGATGGCCGAATGTATGTATATATATACAATGTCAACTATAACATCTTTTAAACACCTAATTTCATCTCATGAACATTTAATCAAATTTTCCTAATCTAGCATATATTTTCACATCTATTTGTAACATCATGTAAATTCACATATAACTACAATTAACCAAGCTCTTCATCCAATCATGCTCTCATGTTCGGTCATCCATATCTATACTAGCCATAACAAAATAATTTCTAAGTTTTAACACAAGCACAACACTTTAGTACCATGGTAGAACACTTCATGCCTCATCACCACAAAGATCAAAACACCAACCGCATCATTCCTATCATCGAGACTATGGTTCGCACCTTAGCTTCCCACATTCTTCTCATAACCCCTCATAGTTCATTCGGCCACCCATCATTCAACCAATAAAATTTCCTAGCAAACCCCTATGGCCAAGCACACACACACACACACTTACATCTCAACTCACAATACCCAAAAAAAATCACATACTATCTAAACTATCTTAAACAATCAAAGAGTTCCCCCCCTTTTTCCATAGCCTAATGTTCCTTTCCCCCAACATTATTCAACATTTTTGCATGGCTAAACAAGAACCATGATCGTTCACTCACAACAAGTAAACATCTTACAAGTTAACACAATGTACTAACCTCCTTAAGGCTTCAAGTGACCGAAATTCTCCCCTCCTTCCTTCCTTCTAGCCGGCCAAGTTCAACAAAGAGAGAACTCTCTTTCCTCCCTTTCTCTCCCTCACTCACGGCAATGGCCAAGGTAAGGATGAGCATTCCCCTTTTCTTTTCTTATTTTATTCCCTTTTCTTTTTAATTCCTTTCTTTTTTTAGCTTGTCTCCCATTACCCAATTTCTCATTATAAAATCTAAGGCAAACAAATACATTGCCCATCCTCAATCTATCTTGGCCGCCACCATAAGGAAATTTGGCAATTTGACATGCAAATCCAAGCATTTTCTAATATGTATCAATAGGCCACTTTAACATTAGCCTAGCACATTTCTCAATTTCCTCACATAAGTCCTTTCTAATAAATTTCACCTACAAATGACGAAATTAAGGCACTAAATTTTCACATATGTATATTCATGCACAATAAACATAGAAAATAGTAATTAATTAATTTTGTGTCTCGGTTTTGTGGTCCCGAAACCACATCTCGACTAGGGTCAATTTTGGGATGTCACAGACGGATAGTCTAAAGGAAGAAATTTTATTCTAGAAAGTATGATACGGAGATGTACATATTGGATTGATTTGCTCAAATGAACTTATTATGAGTCAAAGTTGTTCTGGTTAATAAGGTTATCACACACGTGAAAGTTTGAATGATCTGTGCATGATAGCATAGTTGAAAAGTTTTGAAATGTGTCAGTGAGTGGAAATTTAAATGAGTTCAAAATGAGATTACCTTTGATGTTGAAATTGCAAGTCAGATTTGACTTCTATTATTATTGTTGTTACTATTATTTCGTGAGAGAATTTGCGTACAAATGAATCCAGAGCCTATGTAGGAAATCTTGTGGTACGAGACTCAGTGGTAGCTCGTTTTCCATCCTAGAATAATTATTTGTGAAGTTATAGTAAGTAAATGATCTAGTAGAAGTGTTGGTTACATGATATTTTTGAGTTTGCAGTCAGATATTGATTGGTCAGCAGATAAAAGCCGAGAATCAAGGGTATTTAGGACTGATACAGTCAGTTATGATACTAGTGTGCTATGAGATAGAATCATTATAGATTCCTTAACAAGATTATCTTATTCGGAAAAAGGAAGAAGATAACTGGGCGGTGATTGAACAATTGACAAAGGAAGATCTGTATAATCATTTCTGTGTGTACAGAGTTTGGTTGATAGACAAATTGAGTGTATGTACTACTATGAAAGAAATTGAGATCATAATGATACGTTTTGACACAGTGTACTAAAGTTTAAAGGTGAGTTGGAAGGGATATTCAAGCTTTCAATCAACTTGTGATTTTAAGGAATTCGTGAAAGTGCTCTATAAGAGTGAAAACAACATTTTCTAGTAAGATTTTGGGGACGAAAATCCCTAAAGGGGGGAGAATTGTAACATCACGATTTTTGGGCCTAGTCAGAACAGTGGTTTCGAGGCCACAAATTCGACATAAGAACATTTATTTTTATTGTATTTTTATGGTCCATGATTTCACGGAATGAATTCGTGAATTTTTTGTTTAAAAAAATTTTGACGTTTGGGCACTTAATTTTGTAACACCCCTAATCTGTATCCATCACCGAACTAGGGTTAAGAGGCATTACCGGAAAATACAGAACGTTTCATAATAAATTCACAAGCATCATTCAAACATATTCATATATCATTACAGAGTCCCTTACTTAGGTCAAAGAGACCTTAAACATGCTTTAGAAAGGGGTCGGGACTAAACCGAATGCATACAAAAGTTTTCTAAACTTAAACATTTTTTTCAAAGTTGTACTGGTCACACGCCCATGTGAACAGGCTGTGTGCCTCACACGGCTTTAGACACGCCCGTGTGTCTAGCTCGTGTCAAAATAGGGTATACATACTAACTTGTTCACACGGCCACAAGATACGCCCGTGTGCCAAGCCGTATGAAAATTAGGGACGCTACTGACTTGGGTCACACAGCTGACCACACACCCGTGTGCCAACCCGTGTGCCACAAACGACCAATAGACATGCCTGTTTGTCTAAGCCGTGTCAAAACTGGAGGTTATACTGCCTTTAATTCGTAGGGTACCCTAGGGGACACACGGCCGTGCAACGTGACCGTGTGTCGCACACGGCTAAGACACACGCCCGTGTCTCTGCTTGTATGGACAAAAATGGGCCATTTGAATAGCCAATTTGCCACCCCAATTTGGGTCAACCTACTAGCAAAGAAATAAGTATATATACACAACCAATTCAGCCAAATTCTAAACCAAAACATAAGCCACTCATGACATATAAATTCTAATCAAATACATACTCATAAGCCTTACCAATCTATATCAAAACATAAGTCAAAAGCTTGTCAAAACATTTCTTTCTATACATCATTCAATTTTATGTTAAAACTTGCCAAAACTTACCAACATTTACCATTTCTTTTGTTCAACTAAAACATATCACATATATTATATCGCATCACATATCTTATACCAAAACCATGACATATCCACAACCATACCAAGCCATATCACATGACTAAATATCACAAAACATAATTCCACAACTTCTAGCCTATACATGCCATACTTTAATATATACATTTTCAAAGTACCAAAATTAGTTTCGATAGTGTGGTGATGATCCTTAACAATCCCTGAGCTCACAATAGCTTCGATATCTATAAAACAATGCAAACACACACACAAAGTAAGCTTTCAAAAACTTAGTAAGTTTGCACCATAATCATCAGCAGTATATAAAATATGAACTATCAATACATAAGTACTTATGAATTCTCAACTCATCTATCAATTTCATGCCAACATCATCCATATGTTTACACTAATTCAATAAAATTTATACACATAATACCATCTACCACATAAGTATTAAACTTACCTGAACATTCCCGTATTCATTCATTTTCATTCTCACCTCTTGTTAGGATATTTTAAGACTTTCTGAAGATTACCAATGCTTTAAACATCCGCAAACTTAGTGCTTTAAAGATTAGCCAAAGCTATAATAAATTCGCACACTTAATCCTTTCTCACTTAATCGAAGCTATCTCGGTATCGCACACTTAGTACCTCATATAGCCGAAGCTAGTTAAAATTGCACACTTAGTGCCAAAGACCATTGATTTATCATCATATTCATCCAAACTAAATGTATATACCATCTATGTATAAAAAAAGCATCAAAACATACTTATAACATCATGTTTTACGAATAAACTTACCTCGTACTCAGAGTTGTCGACTCGGATTGTTTACTCAATAACCTTCGACTTCCCTCGGTCTAAATCTAAATTCCTCCTTTCTTGATCTATATGTATTCAAAATTAACGCTTTTATTCAATAAAACATTCAAACCAATCCATATACACAAAATTAAAGCATATTGCAAACTAGCCTTCACATTGTCACATTTCGACACTTTAGTCCCTAATTCAAAAAATCACAAAATACACAAAGTTTGCTTGTACACAAGCTTAGCCAATTTTTCATAGCTCTCATACAAGTCCACACATTTCATTTATTTCACATTTTAGTCCCTCAAAATAACATTTTTACAATTTAGCCTAAATTACTCAAATTCATTAAAAATCCAAAGAAAAACATGTAACCCAACATCAAGCTTTCATATTTCAACATATAACATCACAAAGCTCATGAATTCATCCATGGCATATTTCAAAATTATCAACAACATCAAAAATTGAGGCATGGGTTCGATAATATATGAATCAAAGATTACAAAAACATAGAAATAATCAAAAACCAAAAAAAATCCATACCTTAATCAAGAAATTCAATGACCGAACCCTAGCTATCCTTTTCTTTTCTTTTATGTGTAGTTTTTGGTTGATGAACATGACAAAAATGAGTTTATTTTAAGCTTTTTTTATTTAACTTATATTATTAATCAAATATCAAATTTTCCCTTTATTAATACATATAAAAATCATTTGTAATAAGGACATATATGTCCATTAACCATGTAAATGGCATAATTACCACATAAGGACCTCTCATAAATAAAGCCAAATCAATTAGGCACTTTTAACATATAGTAGGCAACTTTTACATTTTACGCGATTAGATCCTTTTTCTAAATTAAGCACACAAACATTCAAATTTTCATACAAGACTTTCACATATGCTAATTCACACATCATAAACACAGAAAATAATATTTAAACATTTCTTTAACTCGTATTTATGGTCTTGAAACCACTATTTCAACTAGAGACTAAATCGGACTGTTACAATTCTCCCCCTAGGGATTTTCGTCCCCGAAAATCTTACCATTGAACGGATTCGGATATTTTTGCCTGATAATATCTTCAGGCTCCCACATAGCCTTTTCAATTTCGTGTTGATGTCACATCACTTTTACTAACGGAATTTTCTTATTTCGCAATTCTTTAACGTCTCGAGCTAAGATACGGATTGGCTTTTCTTCGTAAGTCATATCTGACTGAATGTCTATCTCAGACAAAGGAATTACATGCAACAGATATGATCTGTATCATTGAAGCATCGATACATGAAACACATTATGAATCCTTTCTAGTTCTGGTGGCAACAACAATTTATACGCTACCGGCCCAATACGCTCGATAATCTCATACGGTCTAATGAACCTCGGACTTAATTTGCCTTTTCTACCGAACGAAAGCACTTTCTTCCTCGGAGATACCTTTAAAAACACTTTATCACCGATCTCAAACTCAGTATCTTTTCTTTTCAAATCCGCATAAGATTTCTGACGATCAGAAGTTATTTTCAGACTATCACGGATCATTTTCACTTTCTGTTCTGTTTCTTTTATCAAATCAACCCCGTGAATTTTATTTTACTGAACTCCGTCCAATACAAAGGTGTACGACATTTGTGACCATATAAGTCTTCGTATGGTTCCATTTTAATGCTGGATTGGAAACTATTATTATATGCGAATTCAATCAAAGGCAAATACTATTCCCACGTACCTTCAAACTCAAGAATGCAACATCTCAACATATCTTCGAGTATCTTAATAATCCACTCAGATTTACCGTCTGTTTGCTGGTGACAAGCAGTTCTGAAGTGCAACTTAGTATCTAGAGCATCTTGCAATTTCTTCCAGAATTGTGATGTGAATCTCGGATCTTTGTTTGATACTATAAATAATGGCACTCTGTGCAATCTCACAATATTGGAAATGTATAACTCAACTAATTTATCAAGCGAGTAATCGGATCAAACTGAAATAAAATGAGCTGATTTCATCAATCGATCAACTACAATCCAAATAGCATCTTTCTTTCTTGGAGACAGGGGCAAACCTAAAACAAAGTCCATTGTCACTCGATCTCATTTCCACTCCGGAACCATAATCAGTTGTAATAAACCAGATGGCACCTGATGTTCAGCTTTAACTTGTTGACAGATCAAACATTTAGAAACAAAGTCTGAGATGTCTCTTTTCATTCCGGACCACTAGTAATGATCTCATTATACATTTTTGTACTACCCGGATGCACAGATAACCGACTACTGTGAGCTTCACTCAAAATCATTTGAATTAACTTTGAATTTCTCAGAACAAAAATTAGATCTTGGAATCTCAAACAATCATCTTTATCAACTCTGAATTCTGAATCAGACTCTACATCACACTGAGCTCTTTTAGCTAAAATCTCATTATCCATCTTCTGAGCTTGGATAATTTGCTGTAAGAACAAAGGTCTTGCGTTCAATTCAACTAAAACTGAACCATCATCGGTTAGAACCATATGAGCATTCATCGCACGCAAAGCAAACAATGATTTTCAACTCAAGGCATTAGCAACAACATTTGCTTTTCCCGGATGATAATCAATCACAAGTTCGTAGTCTTTTAGCAGTTCTAACCATCTTCTTTGTCGCAGATTCAGATCTTTCTGAGTTATCAAATACTTCAAACTCTTATGATCAGAATACACATGACATTTCTCACCGAACGAGTAGTGGCGCCATATCTTTAGAGCAAACACAATTGTAGCTAATTCAAGATCGTGTGTCGAATAGTTCTTTTCATGCGGCTTCAACTGTCTCAAAGCATAAGCAATGACTTTGCCTTCTTGCATTAAAACACATCCCAGACTAATCAACGATGCATCACTGTATATCACAAATTCTTTACCCGATTCAATTTGTACCAATATCGGAGCTTCAGCCAACAAAGTTTTTAACTGATCAAAATTGTTCTAACACTTTTTAGACCACACAAATTTCACATCTCTCTGAACCAGTTTTGTCAATAGAGTCGCAATCATCAAAAAACCTTTTACGAATCTTCTATAATAACTAGCAAGTCCCAAAAAACTGCAGACTTCAGAGACATTCCTCGGAGGTTTCTAATCCAAAATAGCTAAAATTTTGCTCGGATCAACTCGGATACCAGAGGCTGATACAATATGACCCAGGAAACCAACTTCTCGCAACCAGAATTCACATTTACTGAATTTCGCATACAACTATTTATCTCGCAGAATCTGTAGCACTAATCTCAAATGCTCAGCATGTTCGGATTCATCACGTGAATAAATCAATATGTCATCAATGAATACAACAACAAATTAATCTAGATACGGTCTAAAAATTCTATTCATCAAATCCATAAAAATAGCAGGTGCGTTAGTCAATCTGAAAGACATAACTAAAAATTCATAGTGACCGTACCTCGTTCTGAAAGCAATTTTCGAAATGTCTAGTCTTTCACTCGCAACTGATAATAGCCTGATCTCAAATCTATTTTGAAAACACAACAGGTCCTTTCAACTAATCAAACAAATCATCAATTCAAGACAGAGGATACTTATTCTTGATAGTTACTTTGTTCAACTGACGATAATCTATACACATTCTCATCGTTCTGTCTTTGTTTTTCTCGAATAGAATCGGAGTACCCCAAGGTGAGAAACTCAGTCTAGCAAATCCTCTATCGATCAATTCTTGCAACTGAGACTTTAATTCTTTTAGTTCAGTTAGAGCCATTCTATACGAAGCTATTGAAATCGGAGTAGTACCAGGTACCATTTCAATGCCAAATTCTACTTCTCTAACTGGAGGTAATCTTGGAAGTTCTTCAGGAAACACATCTGGGAACTCGCAGACAACAGGCACAGATTCAACTTTCTTTTCTGTTATTCTAAAATCAATCACATATGCAAAATAAGCTTCACAACCCTTTCTCACCATATTCAAAGCTTTTATCGAAGATATTACAGCAGGCAATCCATTCAAATCACTAGATTCAATTCTGACTATTTCATCATTCTTGCATCTCAAATCAATAGTTTTTCATTTGCAGTTCACAACAGCATCATGAAAAGTTAACCAATTCATACCCAGAATTATATCAAATTCATCAAAAGGTAATAGCATCAGATTAGCCGGAAAACAAGTGTCTCGAAATATTAACGGACAATTCTTGTAGACTTTTTCAACCAAAACACATCTGCCTAGGGGGTTCAAAACTCTAATTACAAATTCAGTAGGCTCTACAGGGAAAGTCTTATTGTTCACTAAGTTCTTGCATATATACGAAACTGCTGATCCAGGATCTCTCAAAGCAATCACAGAAGTATCAGAAAGAGTAAATGTACCCGTAATCACGTATGGCGATGAAACTTCTTCGCGAGCTCTGATAGTATAGACTCTAGCAGGTGAATAAGCCTCGGATCTAACAACTGTATCTTTTGTTCCTCTTTAACTACCGCTTATATTTCCCATATTTCTGAGAGGTCTACCACGAAAAGCGTTGCCACTCGGCCTCGGATTCTGAACATTATCTTTTTTAGCTAAATATGGGAAATCTTTTATAAAATGATTTCGTGAACCACAAATGTAACAAGCTCAGTTATTACTCTTTCCCCAGCATTCTCCAAAATGTCGTCTTCCACATTGATCACACTCAGGTTTTTCATCCTTTGCATTACCAACACTGGCAATAGACGTAGCTGGAGCTTTAAAGCTCGATTGTGATCTAGCACGATCTCTATTCGAATGTCCTACAGTAGCCTTTGAACAGCTATTATAATCTATGAATTTCTTTGATGCAGACTAAAATGACTTTCCTGATGATCTCTTTCGTACCTCTCTAGCTTCAAAATCAACTTTTCTTTTCTCTTTCCTGAGATCTTTAGCTTTACATGCTCGTTCAACAAGCACAACAAATTTATTCATTTCCAGAATTCCGAATAATAGGCGAATATCTTCGTTTAAGTCATCCTCAAATGTTTTGCACATTATTACTTCCGTAGATACATATTCACGAGCATACTGACTTAATCTTAAGAATTCCCACTCGTATTTTGTGACAGACATATGGCCTTGTTAAAGCTCAAGAAACTCTTTATGTTTCTGATCAATGAATCTCTGACTGATATATTTCTTCCATAATTCAGCTTGGAAGAAATCCCAAGTAACCCCTTCACTCGGAACCACAGATGTCAAAGTCTTCCACCAATGGCACGCCGTATCTCTCAAAAGGGAAACAACACATTTTATGCATTCTTCAGGATTTAATGATAATTCGTCAAACACTCTTATCGTGTTCTCTAGCCAAAACTCGACTTTTTTAGCATCATCGCTCGTTGTAGCTCGGAACTCTTCAGCCCCATATTTTCTAATCTTATCAACTGGTGGTCTGCTTAACTGAACTAGATTCACTGGTGGCATAACAGGAGTTTGAAGAGAATTAGCCAGGGGTGGAGGTTGTTGTACAGCCAGATTGGTTCTCATATATTAGGTGAACCAATCATTCATCATCAAATAGAAGGTTTGTCTAACCTCACCATCATGGCTACTCGTATCTGGTCGAGAATCAGATGGCGCCATCCTTTGCGTGGGAGCAAGCGGATTGATTTCGACATCGTCCGCTACAGCTCTTTCGAAATCCATTTGGTATATAAATGCACATTTCAATGTCAGGATTCATCACACTATCACAGTTCATAAATATGACATGTATAGCTATACTCACATACGCTATGGTAGTCCTATAACCAACTAAACCATAGTTTTGATACCAATAAAATGTAATACCCCTAATCTGTATCCGTCGCCAGACTAGGTTAAGAGGAATTACCAGACAAATCAAAATGTTTCACAATAAATTCACAAGCATCATTCAAACATATTCATATATCATTACAGAGTCCCTTACTTAGGTCAACGAGACCTTAAACATGCTTTAGAAAGGGGTCGGGCTAAATCAAATGCATACAAAATTTTTCTAAACTTAAACATGTTGTACAGGTCACACACCCATGTGCCAGGCCATGTGAAAATTAGGGACACTTCTGACATGGGTTAGACAGCTGACCACACGCCCGTGTGCCAACCCGTGTGCCACACACGACCAATAAACACGCCCGTGTATCTAGGCCATGTCAAAACTGGAGGGTATACTGCCTTTAATTCATAGGGTACCCCAGGGAACACACGGCCGTGCAATGTGACCATGTGTCGTACACAGCTGAGTTAGACACCCATGTCTCTACTCGTGTGGACAAAAATAGGCCATTTGAATAGCCAATTTGCCACCCTAGTTTAGGTCAACCTACTAGCAAAGAAATAAACATATATGCACAACCAATTCAGCCAAATTCTAAACCAAAACATAAGCCACTCATGACATATCAATTCTAATCAAATACATACTCATAAGCCTTACCAATCTATATCAGAACATTAGTCAAAAGCTTGTTAAAACATTTCTTTCTATACATCATTCAATTTCATGTTAAAACTTGCCAAAACTTACCAAAATTTACCATTTCTTTTGTTCAACTAAAACATATCAAATATATTATATTGCAACACATATCTTATACCAAAACCATGACATATTCTCAACCATACCAAGTCATATCACATGGCTAAATATATATACATCACAAAACATAATTATACAACTTCTAACCTATACATGCCATACTTTAATATATACATTTTCAAAGTACCAAAATTAGTTTCGATAGTGTGGTGATGATCCTTGACGATCCCTGAGCTCACAGTAGCTTCAATATCTATAAAATAATGCAAACACACACACAAAGTAAGCTTTCAAAAGCTTAGTAAGTTTGTACCATAATCATCAGCAGTATATAAAATATGAAACATCAACACATAATTACTTATAAATTCTCAACTAATCTATCAATTTTATGCCAACATCATCCATATGTTTGCACCAATTCAATAAACTTTATATGCATCATACCATCTACCACATAGGTATTAAACTTACCTGAACATTCTCGTATTCATTCATTTTCATTCTCACCTCTTGTTCAGATATTTTATGACTTTCCGAAGATTACCAATGCTTTAAACATTCGCACACTTAGTGCTTTAAAGATTAGCCGAAGCTATAATAATTCCACACACTTAGTGCTTTCTCAATTAACCAAAGCTATCTCAGTATCGCGCACTTAGTGCCTTATATAGCCGAAGCTAGTTTAAATCGCACACTTAGTGCCAAATACCATAGATTTATCATCGTATTCATCCAAAATAAATGTATATACCATCTATGAATAAACAAAGCAGCAAAACATACTTATAACATCATATTTTACGTACAAACTTACCTCATACTCGGAGTTGTCGACTCGGATTGTTTACTCAATAACCTTCGACTTCCTCTTAGTCTAAATCTGAATTCCTCTTTTCTTGATCTATATGTATTCAAAATTAATTTATTCACTAAATCATTCAAGCCAATCCATATACACATAATTAAAGCATATTGAAAACTAGCCCTCACATTTTCACATTTCGACACTTTAGTCCCTTATTCACAAAATCACAAAATACACAAAGTTTGCTTGTATACAAGCTTAGCCAAATTTTCATAGCTCTCATACAAGTCCCACATTTCATTTTTTTTCACATTTTAGTCCCTGGAAATAACATTTTTACAATTTAGCCCAAATTACTCAAATTCATCAAAAATCCAACGACAAAACATGTAAACCCAACATCAAGCTTTCATATTTTAACATATAACATCACAAAGCTTATAAATTCATCCATGGCATATATCAAAATTATCAAAAAAATCAAAAATTAGGGCATGGGTTCGATAATATACGAAGCAACGATTACAAAAACGTAGAAATAATAAAAAACCGAACAAAATCCATACCTTAATTAAGAAATTCAATGATCGAACCCTAGATATCCTTTTCTTTTCTTTTATGTGTGATTTTTGGTTGATGAACATGAGAAAAATGAGATTATTTTAAGCTTTGTTTTATTTAACTTATAGTATTAATCAAATACCAAATTTGCCCTTTATTAATACATATAAAAATCATTTGCAATAAGGCCATATATGTCTATTAACCATGTAAATGGAATAATTACCACATAAGGACCTCTCATAAATAAAGCCAAATCAATTAGGCACTTTTAACATATAGTAGACAACTTTTACATTTTACGCGATTAGGTCATTTTTCTAAATTAAGCATACAAACATTCAAATTTTCATATGAGACTTTCACATATGCTAAGTCACACATCATAAACATAGAAAATAATATTTAAACATTTCTCTGACTTGGATTTGTGGTCCTGAAACCACTAATCTGACTAGGGTCTAAATCGGACTGTTACAATTTTAGTCAAAAGGACTAATCGTAAAAATTACAAAATGTGAGTTCTAGATGTTAAAGGTGTCAAATTGCTATGGACTTTAAATTAGAGGTATTTATATAGTAATTGGACCATTGGACATTTTTTGGACAAAAATGGGCATGAGATAGGTGAAATGAACATTTTTTAAGTTAGGGGCATTTAGGTAATCTAGTAAATAAATGAATTAAAAGCCCGAAATAGCCAAAATTGGCCTCCATCTTCTTGCTCCAGTTGAAATCCCCATGGAAGCCATGGCTAAGGTTTTTTTCAAACTTCCAAGCTCAATAGTAAGTGATCCGTCGCCCCGTTTTCAAAGTTCTTTACATTTTTGAAGTTCCCATAACTCGATTTACCTATTTTTGTCATTATTTTAAGCTAGGCTCATGTTTAAAAATTTACCCATGAATGACATGCATGTGTTTTGATGTCTAATGGTAAAAAATGAATGTTGGGTGTTAGATAAACATCTTTTGTTAAGTAATTTTTGGTGAAAACGTCCAAAAGGACCGTTTTGAGAAAGTTATAAAATGTGTAGTAAGAGTGTGTTTTAATGAAAATTTTGAGATGCTATAGAGATGAAATTGGTTCGGATAGGCTTGGGTAACAAATAAATTGAGTGCATTTCATTTTATAAGCCTAGGGGCAAAAGTGTAATTATGATAAAGTTTAGGGGCAACAAATTTAATTTTGCTAAAATATGATATTTGAACCACATTGAAAAATATGGCTAATAATTAGACTAAATGTGACATTATAGATCGAGGAAATTGAGGTTCAGACCTAGAACGGAGGAAAAACGAGGAATCGATGGTTAGGTCCCTTTTTGATAACCTTGGTGTCAAGGTAAGTTCATGTGTAAATGATACTACCTTATGTTAAGTATTTTATATTTCGATATTGCATGAATTGTACATTTGTTTCCATGAAATTTATCAATGATGATTATGACGAAGTTTCAATGAATGAGAAATCCCGAATGAATCTTAGAGATGAATAGGGTACAAATGTCAAAACAATAAGGTTATTAAGATTCCATATAAGGCCATATTCGGGATATGGCCTCGGTATGTGATTTCGTATAAGGCCATGTCGGAGACATGGCGTCGATATGATATTTCATGTAAGACTATATCGAGGATATGGCATTAAAATGATACTATATGTATGAGATTTTCAAGTAGCCCTTAGTATTCTGAATGATCCAACTGGTATGTTCAAAACGAGAAGGTATGTGACCGTATTACTAGTGGTACAGGTATGTACATATATCTCATGTGAAGTAAATTCGATTTATGATGCATTATTGGTAAGGATATGAATGAGTAAGATATGTATTTATACCATGATGGTCGGAATAATTGGTAAAAGTGTTATTGACTTAGTTATCATTATTTTATACTAAAATAGTTTTGGACAGCAGCAGCAGTCTGACTTTGAAAATGCACCAAAAATAATATAAAGTGAGTTAGAAGTTGAATAAAATATAGAATTAAATCTTATTGATCCTAGTTTCATATAGAAGAAACAATATAAGTAAAAGAATATCAGATTATGAGATATTTGAATTTTCGTGAGATAGATTCAGAATGTTTTCGGCATCCCCTGTTCTGATATGGAAAAATAATAAAAAATTGTAAAAAAATAATTATGAGCTATAATTTATATTAATAGATTATTTAATGAGTCTATTTTCATATAAACAAACGGGGACATCATTCGAATCCCTTATGAGAAGGTAATTATTTTTTAGGAAAGAGGGGTCAGAACTGTCGAACAACAAAAAAGGGGAAACTTTGAAGACTACAATGTACTAATTGGCCAAACCAAAAATTATAAAAATTTTATGGTAGGAAGATATGTGAGTTTAGTTTCAGGAAAAATTAACGGATCTTAAATTGGAGCTCCATAGCTTCAGATATAAATAATTTAGTGTCTATGACTCGAGTAGACAGCTTGACTGGAATTTGATCAAATAGTGGATTAACATGCAATTATAATTGTGATACCTTGAGAGCATGTTGTAAGAATTTGGTAAAAGCATATTAATAAAATTTCTTATTATTTTCATATGAACTTACTAAGATTTATAGCTTACTCCCCTCCCTTTCCCATCTCTTATAGGTTAATTTTTGCTAGCTCGGGTTAGAGATTACCGAAGATGTCATCACACAATCAAGTTATCACGTTGGGTAAAAAAGGATGCAACCCTCTTAATTTTATGGCATGTATAGGGACTAAGTCACTTTGTAAATATATCTTTAGAATTTAGCCAAATGTATTGGCTTGTAATAGTTAATAGACTCATGTTGTGGGTAGCCATGCAAATTTGCTTATATGGCTTAAATGGTTGTAAATCAAATTTTGTATACATGTATGTGCCAATGCTTTGAAGACGTGGATTTTGTTATAAGGCATGAATGCTTTAAAATTTAAATTAGATTTGTTGGCATGTTGATAATCATGAAATAAATGGATAAATTGGAGGTAAACCAATTATATATGTATTATATGTGTTTTGGTAAGTTTGGACTTGAATAAGAGAAATGTCATGTGCATGCATGTGTTGTTGTGAGGATGCCATGCTTGAGCCTTGATTGTGGATATATAATTGCTCAATTAAGTATGTTAATTGCATGTAAAAGTGTATGTGTACAACTATAGGTGGGAATGGCTTGGAAAATAGCCTTGTATTTATCCACACGGGTAGACACACGGGCGTGTGTCTAAGCCTTGTGTGACACAGGGCCTGTCCCCATGGGCGTGTAGTCCAGCTGTGTGTCCCCTACATCTTGTACTTTAACTTTGAATTGGTCACACGGGCTAAGACACGGTCGTGTGTCTCGGCCATGTGAGGGACATGGCTTTGGGACATGGGCGTGTGCTTTGGCCGTGTGCCCCTAATTTGGTTATGACGTCTTAAACAGAGATTTACACGGGCTGAGGACACGGGCGTGTCCCAAGCCATATGGGCATGTGACCCTGTTTCATGATGAAGTTTTCTAAGTATTCCCAGAAGTTTTTAAAGTTTCCTGTTTAGTCCCAAATCATCTTTGATGCATGTATAGGACCTCGTAAGCCCGTTTAAGGGACGTTATACACATGTATGAATGTTTTTTATATGGACAAAATTTTATGGTTGATTTTATGTGTTTATGTATGTTTAAGTCTGGTAATGCCTCATATCCTATCCCGGCCTCAAACACGGGTAAGGGGTGTATATTTGAATTAAATCCATTCACTCAATACAATCCTATTTTATCTCAATGTAACCATTGTGTCTTCTTAATGATTAATATGGTCACTGCAAACAAATGACTGTGATAAATTGTTTGTTCGAGAACTTGCAACTCGTGGCCACGTTCCATATTTATCAATCCACACAATGCCAATTAGAGGATATCATTAACTCTTTAATTGAACTATGAATTCTACTGTTGTTAGTAAAGTTATGTCATCCATAAGTCATGTACCCAACATACCGGCTATGGACTCAATCATCTTTAGAGCATAAGCCTCCACTTATATCAAAGCACATGAGTTGCATACACATTGTTAGTGACTAACTCAGGATTTAAGTAAATCTTACCATGAACGTCACAATTGAATTAATTCACAAACGGATTCAGAATTAATTCATCTTAGGTCTAATCCAATGTATCATTCTACCAATGAATACATCTATGTCTTTACTCATAGAGTTAAGTGCTTAGGTAGCTAAGACTAGTCATCTCCCTAATTGAAATTGTAGACGACATAATAATCATTCTCAATATTTGAATCAAATGCTCACTTTGATTCTTTTATGGGATCACGAATTCATTTAGATTATCTACTGAAGTAAGTTGTCATTCTCGTAATGTAAACGTTCTTTACAATGCCACTTACCTTCAGTTTGAACTTTAGACAATCAACTAATATTTGCTTGCCACAATTTTGCTATGAATGCAAAATATAAAAGAAATAATAGTGAAATATGAAATTAACTTTATTTATTTATTCATCGTTCAAATAAATAGAAAATAATTCATGTTTACTAAAATATAGGCACATTTCCCAACACAAAAACACTGAGTTTAATAAACCCACGATCTAAAATCTCCTGGAGGTGGACTTGCAATTCTTGAAGCTTTTTAGATGCCCTGCGGTAAGGAGCAATGGACACAGGAGTAGTTCTTGACAACAACTCAATTTCAAATTCTATCTCACAATCTGGATGTAACCCTGGTATCTTATCGGAAAACACATCTGGGAATTCCCTAACTATTCGGATGCCATTTATAGTAGAGTTACTTTCATTCACATCCAACACATAGGCTAGATAAGCATCACACCTTTTCTAAACTAATTTTTCGGTGACCATAACAGAGATTATATTTGATAAATAGTTTCGTCGCTCCTCAACTATAACGATCTCACTACCCTTAGTCATTTTCAAGGTTACTCTTTTATAATCAAAGTAGAAGGTAACTTTATGTTCCACTAATCAATTCATACAAAAAACTAAATCAAATTCTCCAAAAGGTAATTCCATAAGATCAGCTGAAAACACTACACCTTAAACCTCCAATGGACATCTCTTATAGATCTTATTCACAATAACAATTTGTCTTAAAGGGCTTGCTATGATAACATTGGTAATGGTTCTCTCTACCCAATACCTTGTTTATCAGACATATTACAAGAAACATATCAATGGGTGGATCCTATGTCGATTAAGGAAAAGTGTGAAACTGAATGGAAGGTGAAAGTACCTGTGATGACATTAGACATACCTCTATCATCATAATCTCTATTGACATAAACAAGGGCAGACTGTTTAGCCTCAGTTTGGATCGTACCCCGATTAACGGTTGTGGCATTATTAGCAACCCTATTCTGACCTTGACCTTTGGAGGTAACTGACCCGATCTCTGGTTTTAGGACTAATTTTGAGCCAGAGGTTGTGCATGTTTAATCTGAAAAGTGCAATCCTTATACCTATGCTCCATCAATCCAAACTTTAGTCAAACACCCAATTTCCTCCAACATTTATCCGGATAACGCTTGTAACAACCCGATTTAGACCCTATTCGGAGTAGTGGTTTTGGGACCACGAATCCAAGTCAGAAAAAATTTAAAAATTATTTTCTGTGTTTATTATGTGTGAATTTATATGTGTGAAATTTTCATGTTTTAATTTTGTCGTTTGAGTGTCGATTTAAGAAAAAAAGGGCTTAATCGCGTAAAATAAAAATTTGATGGTTAAATGTGAAAGGGCCTAATTGCTATTGTCTTTTTAAATTGAGGTATTTATAATGCAATATAACCATTTTTAAAGTGATGGACGATTATAACCATGAATTATAATGGTTTAAAATTTATTATAAAGGTTAAATATGTAAAATAGTAAATATGTTATTATAATAAAACATATAATAAAATATCATTCATTTGTCTTTTATTTTCCATGACTGAATACTAAAAAGAAAAGAGAAAGAATAAGGTTTTCAAGTTTCGACCATTGTTGAAGTTTGATTAAGGTATGTAACTAGCTCGGTTTTTGATAATTTTTACGTTTTTTAGATCCTTGCAATATAATGTACAAAGCCCATGCTTGAATTTATGATTTTGATGAATATTTTGAGTTATGCCATTGATGAATAATTGAGCTTTGTGATGTAAGTTGATGAATTATGAAAGATATGTTTTGGATTAATATGTTTTGTATTGGAATTTTTGATGAATTTGAGTAATTAGGGCTAAATTATAAAAATAATAAATTGAGGGACTAAAATGTGAAATAAATGAAATGTATGGACTTGTATGAGCATAAGGAAGATTTTGCCTAAGCATGGCGTGTGCAAATTTTGCATGTTTTGTGTTTTTTGCAATTTGGACTAAATTTTGCATGGTGTGTGCAAAGTGTGATTATCCAAGTATCCTGTTCAATTCCAAATGGTTCAACGGGCAATGATAAGTTGTGATCGAATGTGTAAATTGAGCTAAGTGATCAGGTATGTGATAGTTGCTTACCTAATTGAAAATAAGGTAAGTTGGTTATTTGATATGTGATGCAAAATATACATGATGTTAATGTAAATATATGTGTATTTGTGAAATATATTCGGCCACATGTTATGCATAAGTATGTGATATTAAAGTTTGATTCATGAGTATATGCATATGAGTGTATATATATTCGGTTACATAATGATATTATGGCTTTGAAATTGAATGATACTTTGATAATAGGTATTAGTATATTCAGCCAAAATAAAGTTTATATATGAAAGTATATGTTGTATATGAAATTGTAAGCTTGAAATTAAATGTGACTATGTTGTTATAAATTGGTTTGATTAAATTGAGTTGATTATGTCATTGAGTTATTTATTTGCTTACGACTTACTAAGCTATGAAAGCTTACTGTGTGTGTATGTTTGCCTCTGTTTTATAGATTTTGGAGTCAAGTTACGAGCTCAAGGATCGTCAGCGAAGTTTATCACACTATCGATTGTTTTCGGTACTTTATAAGTTTGAACTTGAACCTATGGCATGTATAGGCTAGATTATATTTGGATATGTTTGATTTTGGTATGTGGATATATATATAAGCCATGCGAAAATGGCTTGTTTATTTTGTTAAGTTCGGTTTTAAGTTTTTTATCAAATTATGGTTGGATATGTGGTTGAGTAATATGCTTAATGAATGGTTGTGGCTTGATCATGTACAAAGATAATGTGTATTTTAATGATATATGACATGCATGAGATATGCTTGGTATCATGGATAGATGTAGTCGGCAATTGAGATTGAAAATGGATTATTATGTGAAATGTGGTAATTGCTTATTGATTTGTCATAAATATGTGGTTAATTGAGTAGGTAAAAATGCAAAATGAGTTATTGATTATGGAATGGTCATTTAGGTTGGTAATGCAAGTATTTAAGTTGAATAAATGGTACATTATGAATTGAATATAAATTTTGGCTATATATATATGTGCAAAACTGAATTTGTATTCAGTGAATTGATCTTATGTATGATCTTTGATATATTGCAAGAAAGGTGATATTAACATGTTTAGATTCGCTTTTGATACTTTATAACATTAGACAAGTGTTTGCTATGTTATATGTATATATATATATATATATATATATATTTTGCTATGTGTTTGATGTGAAATGCAAATTATGATTGACATATTGGTTTGATTATATGAAATGTTACATGCGTGTAAAGTAATAGAGTAAAATGAAAGTAGACATTAAATAAAGCATATGTATTTAGCATGTTTTCATATTCGACTAAAGCTTTAGAAATTTACCATGTGAATAGTAATTTATGTTTTTATTAAACAAGATGGTTTGATGCAAGTTTAGAATGTGGCTTCATTCATTGTGTTTTAATTATTAAGTATATGTTATATGATGTTTTTGTATGTATTAATGGAATAGTAAATAAGTAAGCTTGGTTTAGTCAAAACTTATAATAAGGTTTCATGTATATTTGGTCTTGAACAATGAGTAATGAGTTATTTAATTCCTATGCTTATAGTCGGCCAGTTGATAATGATTTATGGTTGTTGATAAATCGTAATTTATACATATATACCCCATGCCTAACGCATTTATGGATGGTTTCTCCTTAGATTTGGTGAATTCGATGCTCCTAATCCTTTAATTTCATGTTTTATACTTAGGAGAGCATAGGAAAGTAAAAAGAGCGAGAAACGGGAAGAAAACAGAGAAAATGGACCCACATGGGAAAACAACATGGCCTGGACTTCTTCACACGGGCGTGTCACACAGTTTGTGCCCATTTAATAGCCTGGACCACGGCTTTCAGTAATCGCACATGGGCATGTCCTTGCCGAACCCAAGTTTAGTCCAATTCGGAAAAGGCCAATTTTGAGGGCTCTTAGGAATTCCAAAGCCTATTTAAACACTTTAGGAGGCACTTAGGAAGGGGGGATGCAGAGTAGGAAGCAAGGAATTACTCAAGGAAAGCCGATTGATCCATCTCAAGAGCCAGATTCATCATCAAGATTGGAGATCTACCTTCAAGTTTCCTCAGGAGTTTTGGGTTTTCTTATGTTTTGTCATCTTTATGCTTTTGAGATGTTTTCTTTCATAAGTATGAACTAAACCCCTAAATACCTAAGGGGAATGAAACCTAAAACAGATCTTGTTATTATTATCTGAATTGTATGATAAATATTTGACTTGTTCTTAATTATGTGTTCTTAATTCTTGTTTTGATATTCCAGGATATTGATTCAAGTTAAGATCATATTCAGAGGAGGAATAGACCCTCTGTAAGAGTAAATTTGTCATAATTAAGTGGAGTTGATTGCGTGCCTAGAGATAGGGTGACAAGATTTTTTCGAATTACGATGAAAGCTAATAAAGGAATCCATAGATCGAGTTAATGCAATTCTAGGGTGTTAATTAGAAAGAGATTTCAATTATTCAACCAAGGGTTAGACGTTATTAATCTCAAGAGAGATAATAATATAACTTAGGAATTTCTACGGATCAAGTCAAATGAATAAATTGTCTAATTCAGAGTCAAATAACAAGTGAAGTCTAGGTGGATTTCTCCTTAGGTATTGTCTCAACCAATCGAATTTTCCCAAGATTATTTTCCCAAGTTTTTCTTTCTGTGCATTCTTAGTTAGTAATTAGTTTAGACAACCAAACCTCTTAAATTTTAGGTTGGATAATAAAAAGGAAGTAAATACTAGTACTCATAGTTCTTTTGGGTTCGACAATCCGGTCTTGCTGAACTATACTACTGTTCGATAGGTACACTTGCCTTAATCGTGATAATAATTAGTCTCAAGAACGTTTCATTTATAAATCTTTAAAACCTGTTACGAATATCACGCATCAGTTGTATGTTTATTGATTTACGTGTAACCTAATGTTTTGGTTTGTTTAGTATATGTTCATATGTGGTGAATAAAATGATTAATTCCTATGTGTATCCACGAATTTTCGAAAGTTGTGTCTCATTCGGTAATACCTCGTAACTCCATTTCGGCAACGGATACATGTTAGGGGTGTTACAACGCTTATTACAATATGAATAGTTCGGAGTCTCACCCCTCCCCCCCAAAATTAGCTACCATAGCCCCTTGCCATTGTCTACTCTCTCGAGCTCATCTTATATGACGAAAATTCGAACCAGTGGAACTAAAATCTCTCTTAGTCAGAACCTTATTTTTCTCTCATTAATAGCAGAATGCAAATTGTAATGTCATAATGTTATAATAATTATTTTACATTCACAATTTAATTATATAGCAATTATTATTTTATATGTCTTTAGATGTGTATGTATACTATTTTTTGAATAGTATGCATACTATTTTATATAATATAAAATGAACTAAATAGAACTATGTCAAATTTAAAAATAAATTCATATCATAATATTTATTTTAATTATATAAATATTTAAAAGGATAATTCCAAATCTAGAAATTTTGATAACTCCATCGTATTGTTCAATTAAGTTTACAAATACAAAGAATACTATGTAAAAGAAACTACATGAAATTTAAGAGAATAATATGATAAATGAGATATACCTTTCTAATAATTTTTAAACATATTTAATTTTATTATTAATTATTATATTTAATTTTATTATTAAGTATTTTATTTAATTGTAGAAATTATTTTATTGATATTTATAAGTTATTTATTAGTTTGTATAAACTTTAATTAAACTTGATGATTAACTTTGATGGTTAAAGAGTAAATTTAGTTATAAAAGGTCATGTGTTTGAGTTTTTATGCTTTGTATTTTGTAATCAATGCAGAGCGAGTATCGAATTAGGATATTTGACAGATAATAATATTTAATTTGGATTTAGATATGAAAAGAAAGGTAATTTGCATATATTTTTCAGATTTCAATTCTTAGGCAGATTTGCGAATTCTGATAATCCAAAATTTGTAGATATCTTACCCGCTGTCATCCCTACCTCTAGGATACAACAAGTATTAAAACAATAAAGAATAGGATAGTGAAAATAGCATCAATACTAGTAAAGGTATCAATAAAAATGTATGGGTATCAATACTTATTGATAAGTATCGATACTCTTTGTTTAGTGAGCATTTTTTTCATTTTGTTTAAAATGTTTGAAGGGTTTTGAACTTGTCTAAAATACTTTTAAGTGTTCAAATTATGTTTTCAAAGTATTTGGAGTTTTAGAAAGACTTTGAAATGAATTTTACTTTGAGATTAATTCTTTGTTAAAAAACATTTTGTTTGTTATATCAAAATAACTTATCAAATAAAGCTTGGTTTAACACTATTCCAACACTTTTGAATATTTTTGTGTGGTAAGATATATCAAAAACCTATTAAAACACTAATATAGAATTTATATTGCTTTTAATTGAGTTATTACTACTGAGTTGAATATATTATAATATATTAATGTTCAATGATCATTAAAGTGTGGAAGATGGAAGAACATAACCTTGTGAATGACTTTCATGCCAAGTCTCCCTGCAGAAATGCTAATGAAATCTTGAATCTTGGTTTGATGGATTTAATATTATGAATGAAATTATTGTTCGTATTGTAGTGAATACTGACTCAGATGTTGTTTCAACTTTGTTAACTTTATTGAAGATGTTATTGAAATAAGGCCCTAGTAGCTTAGGTGAATAGTTAGGATCCAATTGGCATGCCAATAGAGGGCTCCTGTTTTGTTCTTTAGCATTCCTGTTACTTGCACTTCAGTAGTCCTGTTCCTTTCACTTTTAGTGCGATCTTGATCTAGTCTTTGGACACTCGTGCTTCAACACTCTTGTTAATATAATTTGGATAATTTGTCCCTAATATCCTCTCTTTATTTTCTACGCATACTAAAGGTTGAAGTTAACTAATTTCAATTCCTAAGAATAACATGGTTGTGGCATGATAAAAACTTATACTTAAATAATTTGATGCAAATACTTGTATTGTAATATCTCTAGCCCGTATCCGTCGTCAGATTAGGGCTACGGAGTATTACAAAAAATTAAAGACATACAACAGAGATTTATTCAACACATACAAATCATAGCATAACTCATGGAAATATTAATTAAACTCAAGTATATAGTCCCTAATATAAGCCCTCGAGACCCTAAAAAAGCATTAGAAGCAAGTCAAGACTAAATCAGAAACATATAGGATTTATCAGAAAAAGATGCAAAATTTGAAACTTCAAGGGTCACACGGTCGTGTGACTCACACAGCTGAGACACACGCCTGTGTCTCAAGTTGTGTGGGCATTTGAATTAGGGACACATGACCGTGTCCTAGCCATTGTTCATGCCCATATAACTCTTTGACTTGGGTTACATGGCCAAGCCACACGCCCGTGTGCTAGGCTGTGTACCCTTCGAAATGGCCTCACACGCCCGTGTGCCATGCCGTGTAACTGCCTGACTTGTAACCTTTTTGAAGCTACAAGGGACACACGGCCGTGTCATGTGGCCGTGTATCACACACGGTTGAGACACACGCCCGTGTCTTTGGCCGTGTGGATGAAAAATAGGCTATTTACAAGTCATTTTTCTCACCCAAAGACTAGTCATTTACACAAAGCAAATGTACCTATAATCATGCATTCAAAACACACCAAACATGTACATATACAAGCTAAAACATCATAGTAACTAACCATTCAACCAATATGCCAAATTGGCACCTTATTCGCAACAATTAAACTTGATTAAACACTTACTTAAATCATCCATAATTCGATCAACCAATTGAACAACTTAAACACTACATTTTCCATAATGTTCACATACCATTCTCATGCCCAACAAATACCATTATGACTATTTCTACATCTATTATCTACCTTAATAAACTTACCAAATGCCAAACATATTCAAGGCTACTAAAACTAGCCATTAACAGCTTTATGTACTATCTCATTCCATACCAACCAACATTTCATGGCATACCAATATACTCACTATTTCACTACCATTATTTTAGTACCTAAATGCGAAAATAACAACCAGTTAAAGTACTATATATAAATGATATCATATAAACTATTTCATCAACCAAAATATCATATTTACAAGCCACACATAATGACAAATTTCATCAAACAAAGACACCTATACATGCCATTACAACCATGACTCAAAATCATCAAAATTTACCGATATAGCCGATGGATAGTTTGATAGATCTCTGACAAACTTCCAAACCAATCGAGCTTCCGATTATCTAAACAATGAGAGAAAATAACATAAAGTAAGCATTTAATGCTTAGTAAGTTTGTAAATCATAAACAATGCTTATCGTTTCAATATATAAGCTTAAAAGCAATTAATGAACTAATTCAACATAGCTTGGCACAAGCCTAAGCACCAACAACAACTCACATTAGTGATTACTACATAACTTATCCAAATTCAACATACAACAATAAGCTTTCATGTACTTAACATATAAGCATTCATTCTATTATGAACATAGTGAGTAAACTTTAATCACCAACATCTCATACCTTTTTCGTGCTTTCACGACATTACTAATTGAAGCATCTATCGTTCCTTCCCTTTTGTATATCCGATGAACCACTAGAATAATTTCGGATATGTGGGGATCTCACACATTGTGTGCTAACATATGGTCGAAACCATTTTTTTCTCTTTTCTCATATAAATGCTCTCTCTCAAGCCATAAGTGGGTCTGCTCACACAAGCTATCGGTTGGAACATAGCTATACGGTGCTGCTCACATAAGCTGTCAAGTAACCGCAACACATGTTGGAAACTCAACCACCAGTAGGACGTTCAAGACTAGCACCCAAAACAGGGTAACCCCGAATAACATGTCATTTGTATTCTATATATTCCTAAGGTTCAAATGAGATTTGAAAGTAGTCGAAACTTCGTTGGATATATCCGTAGAGTCGAATATCATAATACAACATAATAACATTTAATTTATTGCGTATTAAAACTTTAATTAAATGTGCGAACCTACCTAGATCACAAACGAGGAAATACGATCAACAAATCCAACATTTTTTCTTACCCTGATCTAAATCTGTGCAATGCTTTTCTTGATCTAAAGAATTAAATTCAACTCATTCAAAAATTATTCTATTCAATTCAATCAAAAATTTTTTTGGAAAAATTATGTTTTTTCCCTATAATTTTAAATTCATTACAATTTACTCCTTAAGCTTATAAAATGAAATTCATCCAATTTAATGCTAAGCCACTATAGTTGAATTTTACTTAAACCCTTAGTATCACATATTTTTCATTAATTTCATAATTTACCATGAACAATACACATTTTTTCAGTTTAACCCTTAATTAACAAATTCACCAAAAATCACTTCACAAAAGTTGTATAACTAACAACAATCATTCATTTTCTTCCATCAAACATCACAAACAATACATATATATTCATGGTAAAACCCTAGACTTTTAAAAATTTTGCAAACTAGTCCTCGAGGTAGTTAGATTAAGCTACAACGACTCTAAGAACATAAAAATAATTAAAAACGTGACAAAAATGCACTTACAAGTAGACACCAAGTTTGGCCGAATGCTTCAAGCCCTAAATATGGCTTCCTATCCTTGAATTTCGGTCGTGTTTCACATTAAGGAAGATGACACCTTTATTTTCCTTTTTTTTTATTTTACTTATTAACTTAATTACTAACTGAACCTTACTTCTAACCTTTATAAATTACACTAATGATGTCCATCTTTGTCCACTAAATATATTAATGGTCTAATTAGCATTTAAGGCCACTCATATTCCAATTTCATAGCAATTTGACACCTTTTTCTTATAGAACTCAAATTTTACACTTTATGCAATTTAGTCCTTTTTATCAAATTAAGCATGAAAACGATAAAATTTCTTAACAAAATTTTTATACGACACTATTGACATGTTTTAGACACTAAAATATTAATAAAATAAACATTTTGACATCGGATTTGTGTTCTTGAAACCACTATTCCAATTTCACTAAAAACGAGTTGTTACATATATGTGTTATCATGGTACTAAACTACTCTTAATTTTTTCGAATCAACTTTTAGATGTCATTCATATCTCTTCAAAATGAATTAATTATATAATATTGTATTTGATCCGAATATCAGTTTTGAACGCAAGTATATAGGGTTTTATCTATATTATCTTACTAAGCTTTACACTTAACGCATCCTTGTTTTTGTGCTTAGATCTTTCGAACCAAGGCTCGGTGCTTCTCAAGGATCAAAAACATACACCATTTTCATCATTGAAGAGTATGAAATATTTATATTTGTGATTAATAACTAGTGTCATTTATTAAAGAAGTCATTTAAGGGTGCATATATTATTGTTTCATATTACTTTAAGATGTAATGGCGATATTAACTATACTTATTTTGGTTAGCTTTGAGCTACCTACTGTATATATCTTGAATGTGTGCATGCATGCGTTGGTTTTCCATAACTTAGTTGGTTATTGAATGGTTTTATATAAGTATAATATGCTAGAATAGAATCTAGATGTTTTGACATATCTTGTCTCATTTTGACAATGTTTCATGAACAAGAATGTTGGTCTTTGGATTTATCTTTGAACATGTTTTATAAAATTCTAGTTTGGAGGTGTTTCAAAAGTTGTTTTCAGCTATTAAAATGTGAATTTTAAGTTACTAAATCTTGGTTTTTATTATGGTAAAATTTAGGGCTTAAAAAATGGGAGTTTTGGGGCAAGTGTTTACCCTAGGGGCAAGGGTATCGGTATTTGGTTCTAGGGGTATTGCATCCTAGTTGGAAGAATGCAAAAATGAATAGTTTTAGGGTTGGGTTTCAGTACTTGTGGCCTTAGGTACCACATCCCCTATACTTTTTAGGGTCCAACACTGTTTCGTACAAAAAGGCCCTCCAAGGCCCAAATTCGATCCCGGACACCTACGAACACCCCTAAATCATTTTAAAATGATTTTAACAAGACTTTAAAACTCTAAAATTTAGTTTATCCATGATTTTATAAAAAAAATATCATTTATTTTTTTAAAATAAAGTATTGGTTTTACTTTGAAAATGTCTCGTCAGCGTTTCTCCTTTGTACAGACCATTGAGACGAGCGAGGTGCATTACATCTGTAGTTTACCATTTATCTTACAAGCCCTCAATCATCTTTAGCCTAGATTCTCTTCAACCTATCTATGTCCAAGAGTGACTGAAACATATAATTTTCTATTTGATTAAGTTATTGTAACACCCCTAACTCGTGACCGACGCCGATGTCGAACACGAGGGGTTAACGGCCAAATCCTCTCAAGATACCAACCAATTTGACATTACCAGTCAGGCTGGAAAACTGCGTCACCGTCGCCTTAAAAATCATATCTCAAGTTTCAAAACTTGGAAACTGGTTTCGTAAATTTTCCCTAAATTTAGAGTCACATACCCATCCATGGATTTATTTTTAGAATTTTTGGTCGGGCAAATTGGTACAGTTTATTAGTTAAAGTCACCCATGTTACAGGGATCGACTGCTCTGACCTTCGCGCGTTACAACTTGAATATCTCTCTGTACAGGGCTTTAATACTGGTTCTGTTTGTTTCTAATGAAACTAGACTCAAAATGGAATCTGTAAATATAAGGCATGACTCCTAATTCTTTCTGGATAATTTATGGTAAATTTTCAAAGTCGCGACAGGGGACCCAGAAACCGTTCTGGCCCTGTCTCACGAGAACTTTAATATTTCTCAGTATACTGCTCATATGGTCGTTTCGTTTCGTCCATATAAAATAGATTCATCAAGGTTCAATTCCATAATTTACTCACTATTTAATTCTACTTATACTATTTTTAGTGATTTTTCAATCTCATCTCACTGCTGCTGTCCGCAACAGTTACTGCAGAGACTATGCCAATTTCATGAATCTTTCCTTGGCCTTAATCATCCATCATACATGACACAAATTATGGCCACCTTATCAAAATTAGAGTTTCTAAGACTCGTGGCTATAGGTTCTAGCATCCCACTCGACGACCACATAGGCCATTTTCACATGGCTTAAAGTTTACAACCCACAATTCGACAAAATATAATAGCCTATACATGCCAAATGTTCTTCAACAACAAAAACAATACCACAAGATTTCAGCCGGTGTGATGACTTCAACGACGGTCCCGATCACGCAAACAATACGAGTCCGAGAGACCTAAAATGGGTGATAAGAAAAACACCGAGTGAGTTTACAACTCAGAAGTCATAAGCATTCATCAATCCACCGATAAAGTTACTACAACATGTACAACAAACGAGGCTAGGTACTCATCCATATCGAATCTATACCATAATACCTCGGACCTTTCGGTCCAATCTGCATACAAGTCATACATCCACATTTCATATTTTACACAACAAGATAATCAAGCATTTTACACATTAACTCATTTTCCAGCACAACCATACAATTTCAATCATCACATAGATTTAAGGCTTATCAAATTCAACCCCAAGCATGAACGTATTCTCTATTCGTCATGAGCTCGAGGTACTTACCCGATCCGCTGTCCATACTCAATTCAATGGAGACACACCTCCATATATATAGAGTACGCACACAGTGCTTACTACTCGATTTCGCACACTTAGTGCCACGTAATTTAAGCCCGCACACACAGTGCCATACCCTCCGAGCTCGCACACCCAAAGGTCAGTATTTTTCCAGCTTGCACACATAGTGTCATATTTTTCCAGCATGCACACTTAGTGCATTATATTTCCAGCACGCACACTTAGTGCGATATATTTCCAACACGCACACTTAGTGCCGATCTCATCACCGTACACGTATTGCCAAGACACTTAGTGCCGAAAGCAAACTTTCTACACATTTCACTATTTCTTTTACATTCAACAAATGTCATCACTCCATACACATACATTTTCATTTATATATATATATCATCCCATTAAACACAATTGCATAAATTTTACAATCATTTAAGCAATATCAAATACGTGCTTAATGACTTACCTTGTGTTCGTAATTAATTCCAAGTCGGCTACTCGATGATCTTCGATTTCCCCTTGTTGGACGCCTCTCCTTTAGGATCTTGAGCTTAAACAAATAAATTAGCTCATTCAACCGCTTTGGTACATATATTGGTATCCACATTTTAATGATCTTATGACATACGGAACGACATGGTAAAATTTTTATCTTACTACCTTACGTTCTTAGCTATTCGGCTAATAGCCTTATGCAATTACCATACTATCAATAATCCAATCATATTCATTACTCAAGTATAGTATTTTCACATTCGGCAATAGTATTACATACAATAGCCAATTCTTCTTACTTTGTATTTATGCATCTATTTGATCATTAGTTTAGTTCAAACACCCATACACCAAGATTTATCAAGTTTAGCATGAAACATAACCTTAATCCTCAATGACCACTATGGCCGAAAATCCTAGTCAACCCAAAATCACAATTTCTAACACATAATTGTTCATAACACAATTAAAGCATCCTCTCCATTCCAACACTTCAAGACACATACATTTCCCACAAATCTCCAACTTTACATTCGGCCTTAGTGTACATACACAAGCTGATTTTTTTTCTTCCTATCATCCAACCTAACTATATGAATATTTAACTAGCTCACACTTCACCCATCCACAATCACTCATTTAACACAAAGAAAATAATCAACTCCTTCACTATCTACCATGGCGAATACTTCATGCACCACCCAAATCCAAAATTTTAACATGGGCTAGTTAAAGAACTTAGTAATCAACTTACATTAAGCTGAAATTTCAAAATCTAACATGAATTACTAACCTTGTTTTGAGCTTAAAGTTGACCGAAATCTCCCTCCCCTTTCTTTCTTCAATTCGCTAAGAGAGAACCAAAGGAAATGAAGCTCTTTTTTTTTTTTCTTTGCTCCATTCACGGCAAGGGGGCAACCACACACACACACACATTTTTTTTGTTTCTCTTCCTACAACCTTAATATTTTATCAATTTTGACATCAACCATTAACAAAACATGTTTATGACATGTTTTCTTTTGCCCATCATCCTTGTCATGGCGGCCACTAGGCTATCTTTAGGAAATTTGACATGCAAATCCTCATTTTCACAACATGCATTATTAGGCCACTTTGCATTTGCCTAGCACATTTCTAAATTTTCTCACACAAGTCCTTTCTAGTGAAATTCACCTTTATAACACTAAATCAAATCATCAAAATGTCACACACAATTTAACACATATCATAGGCATCACAATAAATTTTAAATTATTTTTATGCCTCGGTTTTGTGGTCCCAAACCACATCCCGTCTAGGGTCAATTTTGGGCTGTCACAACTCTCCCCATCAAGAAATTTTCGTCCCGAAAATCTTACCGTAAATAGGCTCGGTATCGCTCTTTCATAGAGTCCTCAAGTTCCCAAGTGGCTTCTTCAATTCCGTGTTTATGCCACAACACCTTCACTAACGGGATTTTCTTATTGCGCAACTCTTTTACTTCACGCATCATAATGCGAACCGGTTCCTCTTCATAGCTCAAATTAGGTGAATCTCAATCTCGGATGGAGCAATTACGTGCGATGGATCGACCTATATCGTCAAGCATCGAGACATGAAAACATTGTGAATCTTTTCGAGCTCGGGGCAAAATCAAACGATACGCGATCGGACCGACTCGTTCGGATATCTCATATGGCCCGATGAACCTCGGGCTCAATTTGCCCTTACGGCCAAATCTAAGCACTTTCTTCCGGGTGAGACTTTGAGAAATACCTTGTCTCCAACCCGATATTCAATATCTTTTCTTTTCAAATCCGCATACGACTTTTGGCGATCCGAAGCGACTTTCAAACTTTCACGAATTACTCGAACTTTTGCTCGGCATCCTTAACCAAATCAACCTCAAGATTTTTCCTTCACTAAGTTCACCAGAATAATGGGGTACGGCATTTACGACCGTATAAAGCCTCGTAAGGCGCCATCTTGATACTTGATTGAAAGCTATTGTTGTGTTTAATTCAACCAAAGGTAAATACCGCTTCCCATGCACCACTAAACTCAAGGATGCAACATCTCAACATATCCTCGAGTATTTGAATTATCCGTTCGGATTGACCATCGGTTTGGGGTGAAAAGTGCTAAAATGCAGCTTGGTACCCAAAGCCTCTTGCAATTTCTTCCAAAATCGCGATGTAAATCTTGGGTCTCTATCCGACACGATAGAAATAGGCACCCCATGCAATCGAATAATTTGGGAGACGATAATTCGCCAATTTATCAGCGAAAAATCAGTGGACAGAATAAAATGAGCGGACTTGGTCGGTCTATCAACAATGACCCAGATCGCATCCTTCTTACTCACGACAATGGCGGCCGGATACAAAGTCCATGGTGACTCGATCTCATTTCCACTCGGGTATCGTGATCGGTCAAGTAATCCCGATGGCACTTGATGTTCCGCTTTCACTTGTTGACATATCGACACCTTGAAACAAATTTAGAAATGTCTCGTTTCATACCGGCCACCAAAATTGGCGTTTCAAATCGTTGTACATCTTCGTACTCCCGGGTGGATTGCCATTCGGCTACAATGGGCTTCATTTAGAATTATCGAAATAAGTTCAATTCTTTGGAACACACAGATGACTTCGAACCTCAAACAATCGTCATCATCAATTTGAAACTCGATTCCTTGTTCGAAACACACTCACCCGTTTTGCAAGCAACTCCTCATCAACTTTCGAGCTTCCCGAATTTGATGAGCCAACAATGGTTTGGCCTTTAATTCGCTACTAACACATTGTCGGGTAGAATAGACAAGTGTACATTCATCGTCAGAAAAGCAAGCAAGGATTTCGACTTAAGGCATCTGCAACCACATTAGCCTTTCCGGGTGATAATCAATGACGAGTTCATAATCTTTTAACAACTCGAGCCATCATCTTTGTCGCAGATTTAAGTCTCTCTGAGTCATCAAATATTTGAGACTTTTGTGATCCGAATACACATGGCACTTCTCACCAAATAAGTAATGTCGCCATATCTTTAAGGCGAATACGATGGCGACCAATTCGAGATCATGGGTTGGATAATTTTTCTCATGTGGCTTTAATTGTCTCGACGCATAGGCCACAACTCGACCTTCTTGCATCAATACGCAACCTAACCCAAGTAGGGAGGCATCACTATAGATGACAAACTCTTTGCCGATTCGGCTGTACTAGAACCGGAGCTTTCGTCAAATGGGTTTTCAATTGGTCGAAACTTTTCGACACTTTTCCGTCCATTCAAATTTGACATCTTTCGAAGCGGTTTTGTCATGGGTGTGGCTATCATCGAGAATCCTTTTACAAACCGTCGGTAGTAACCGCAAGCCCCAAAAATCCCTAACTTCGGTAACATTCCTTGGAGGTTTCCAATTGACTATGGTCGAAATTTTGTTCGGGTCCACCGACACCGATGCGGACACCACGTGCCCCAAAAAGCTAACCTCTTTCAACCAAAATTCACATTTATGAACTTTATGATAATCGCTTATCTCGTAAGATTTGCAACACTAGCCTTAGGTGTTCAAAGATGTTCGGTTTCATCTCTCGAATAGACCAAAATGTCATCGATAAATACAATTACGAACCGATCCAAGTATGGCCTGAAAATTCTATTCATTAAATCCATAAACACCGTAGGGCATTAGTGAGCCCAAACGGCATCACCAAGAATTCGTAGTGACCGTACCTTGTTCTAAAAGCGGTTTTGGTATGTCCGATTCTCGGACCCTCAACCGATAGTATCCCGACCTCAAATCTATCTTTGAAAACACCGAGGCTCCCTTTAATTGATCAAACAAATCGTCAATTCGTGGCAACGGATATTTATTCTTTATCGTCACTTTATTGAGTTGACGGTAGTCGATGCACAACCTCATGCTTCCGTCCTTCTTTTTCACAAACAATACTGGTGCGCCCTATGGAGAAAAACTCGGTCGAGCGAAACCTCTATCCGTCAATTCTTGCAATTGAACCTTCAATTCCTTTAACTCCGTTAATGCCATACGATACGGAGCTATTGAGATCGGCGTAGTGCGGTACAACCGATGCGAATTCCACTTCTCGAACCGGTGGCAATCCGTAACTCCTCCGAAAAACATCTCAATACTCACAAACCACCGATCTCGATTCGAGTTTCTTTTCCGTCTCTTTACTTTCCAACACATACGCAAGGTATGTTTCACACCCTTTTCACATATCTCCGAGCGGTCATAGAAGATATTATCGCCGCACTCCTTTTAAATCAAGAGACTCGACTCGGACTACCTCATTATTTGTACTCCCCAAATCAATGGTTTTCCTTTTGCACCCACCATTGCATCATGTACGGTCACCAATCCATACCAAGAATAACATCGAATTCATCGATGGTAGAAGCATCGATCGGCCGGAAAACAGATTCTCGAATTATTAGGGGCATCTCTTGCACACTTTATCAACGAGTACGTATTGACCCAAAGGGTTTGACACTCGAATTACGAACTCGAAGAGACTCAACAGTAGAGTCTTCTTCGATGCTAATGTTTCACATACATATGAATGAGTAGAGCGGGTCAATCAATGCAATCACACTAGTATCAAAGAGAGTAAAAGTACCAATGATAACGTCGGGGAGGATGCCTCCTCTCGTCGCGCGGATGGCATATGCTCTAGTAGGAGCTCGGGTCTCGGATCGAACAGCCGTGACGGTGGCTCCCCTCGATTACCACCCCTACCTCCTGAAACCCTCGGGGTCTACCTCTAGCTGTCGCCCACTAGATCTCGCACCTTGCATCTTATTCTTCTCATCTAGCTCTGCAATCCCTAATGAAGTGGTCCTTCAACCACATCCGTAACAGTCAGGTTAATGACTTACCCCAACATTCACCTAGGTGTCGTCTTCCACATTGGGGACATTCAGTCTCTCTTGACGATTATTGCCCACACTAGCTACCGATGTAGCTCGGAGTCCGTCAATGGTCGGGCTCTAATGGAAATTTCATGATCGCCTCGACTTCTTGGTGTCCTCCACGAACCTCTTTACAATGAGAACGGAGCTTTACTCGTTGATCTTTTACGGTAATCTCTTGCTTCAAATTCAGCCTTCTTCTTCTCCTTCCCAAGTTCTTCCGCTTTGCGTGCTCGTTCGACTAGTGTCACGAACTCCTTTATCTCCAAAATTCCCACTAGTAACTTTAACTCCTCATTCAATCCTTCTTCAAATCTTTTGCACATAGCAACCTCATCAGCCATACACTCCGAGCATACCGACTAAGTCTTACGAACTCATGTTCAGATTCAGATCTGATCATACGGCCTTGCTTGAGTTCCAGAACTCCTTACGCTTCGATCGATGAACTGTTGACTAATATATTTCTTCCAAATTCGTTTGAAAGAAATCCCAAGTAACTTGTTCCTTTGGGACTATGGAAATCAAGGTCCTCCACCAATAGTAGGTTGAGTCTCGCAACAAAGATATAGCACACTTAAGACATTCATCGGTGTGCATGACAGTTCATCAAACACTCTAATGGTGTTATCAAGCGAACTTCGGCCCTTTCGGCATCGCTTCGGTAACTATGGCCTTAAACTCCTCGGCCCCACGCTTCCTAATCAAGTCCACGGTGGTTTACTCAGCCTCACAGGATCGATGAATCGATGGCATCACGGGCTCTTGGGGTGGATTATTTAAATTCGGAATGGTTGGACACCGGATTGGTTCGGGCATATTATGCGACCCACTCATTCATCATGGTGAAGAAGGCTTGTTTCGCCCTTCATTTTGATTATTCGCGGATGATCGAGGCTCAACAGCGGTGTCCCTTGCGCAGGGCAGCCGCTACACTTTCAACGTCATTCGCCAAGGGTCTCTCTATCCCGGGTTCCATCGCTAATCAACACAAAAATTTCAACCGTCAAAAGTCATCACATTATTAAGCACTAACAATTTGGCATGTATAGCTAGACTCACACGCTCTATGGTAGTCCTAGAACTGACTAAACCATAGCTCTGATACCAATAAATTTGTAACACCCCTAACTCGTGACCGACGCCGATGTCGGACACGAGGGGTTAACGGCCAAATCCTCTCAAGATACCAACCAATTTGACATTACCAGTCAGGCTGGAAAACTGCGTCACCGTCGCCTTAAAAATCATATCTCGAGTTTCAAAACTCGGAAACTGGTTTCGTAAATTTTCCCTAAATTTAGAGTCACATACCCATCCATGGATTTATTTTTAGAATTTTTGGTCAGGCAAATTGGTACAGTTTATTAGTTAAAGTCACCCATGTTACAGGGATCGACTGCTCTGACCTTCGCGCGTTACAACTTGAATATCTCTCTGTACAGGGCTTTAATACTGGTTCTGTTTGTTTCTAATGAAACTAGACTCAAAATGGAATCTGTAAATATAAGGCATGACTCCTAATTCTTTCTGGATAATTTATGGTAAATTTTCAAAGTCGCGACAGGGGACCCAGAAACCGTTCTGGCCCTGTCTCACGAGAACTTTAATATTTCTCAGTATACTGCTCATATGGTCATTTCGTTTCGTCCATATAAAAATAGATTCATCAAGGTTCAATTCCATAATTTACTCACTATTTAATTCTACTTCTACTATTTTTAGTGATTTTTCAATCTCATCTCACTGCTGCTGTCCGCAACAGTTACTGCAGTAGACTATGCCAATTTCATGAATCTTTCCTTGGCCTTAATCATCCATCATACATGACACAAATTATGGCCACCTTATCAAAATTAGAGTTTCTAAGACTCGTGGCTATAGCTTCTAGCATCCCACTCGACGACCACATAGGCCATTTTCACATGGCTTAAAGTTTACAACCCACAATTCGACAAAATATAATAGCCTATACATGCCAAATGTTCTTCAACAACAAAACAATACCACAAGATTTCAGCCGGTGTGATGACTTCAACGACGGTCCCGATCACGCAAAACAATACGAGTCCGAGAGACCTAAAATGGGTGATAAGAAAACACCGAGTGAGTTTACAACTCAGAAGTCATAAGCATTCATCAATCCACCGATAAAGTTACTACAACATGTACAACAAACGAGGCTAGGTACTCATCCATATCGAATCTATACCATAATACCTCGGACCTTTCGGTCCAATCTCGCATCAAGTCATACATCCACATTTCATATTTTACACAACAAGATAATCAAGCATTTTTACACATTAACTCATTTTCCAGCACAACCATACAATTTCAATCATCACATAGATTTAAGGCTTATCAAATTCAACCCCAAGCATGAACGTATTCTCTATTCGTCATGAGCTCGAGGTACTTACCCGATCCGCTGTCCATACTCAATTCAATGGAGACACACCCTCCATATATATAGAGTACGCACACACAGTGCTTACTACTCGATTTCGCACACTTAGTGCCACGTAATTTAAGCCCGCACACACAGTGCCATACCCTCCGAGCTCGCACACCCAGTGCCGTATTTTTCCAGCTTGCACACATAGTGTCATATTTTTCCAGCATGCACACTTAGTGCATTATATTTCCAGCACGCACACTTAGTGCCATATATTTCCAGCACGCACACTTAGTGCCGATCTCATCACCGCATACACGTATTGCCCAAGACACTTAGTGCCGAAAGCAAACTTTCTACACATTTCACTATTTCTTTTACATTCAACAAATGTCATCACTCCATACACATACATTTTCATTTATATATATATATATATCATCCCATTAAACACAATTGCATAAATTTTACAATCATTTAAGCAATATCAAATACGTGCTTAATGACTTACCTTGTGTTCGTAATTAATTCCAAGTCGGCTACTCGATGATCTTCGATTTCCCCTTGTTGGACGCCTCTCCTTTAGGATCTTGAGCTTAAACAAATAAATTAGCTCATTCAACCGCTTTGGTACATATATTGGTATCCACATTTTAATGATCTTATGACATACGGAACGACATGGTAAAATTTTTATCTTACTACCTTACGTTCTTAGCTATTCGCTAATAGCCTTATGCAATTACCATACTATCAATAATCCAATCATATTCATTACTCAAGTATAGTATTTTCACATTCGGCAATAGTATTACATACAATAGCCGATTCTTCTTACTTTGTATTTATGCATCTATTTGATCATTAGTTTAGTTCAAACACCCATACACCAAGATTTATCAAGTTTAGCATGAAACATAACCTTAATCCTCAATGACCACTATGGCCGAAAATCCTAGTCAACCCAAAATCACAATTTCTAACACATAATTGTTCATAACACAATTAAAGCATCCTCTCCATTCCAACACTTCAAGACACATACATTTCCCACAAATCTCCAACTTTACATTCGGCCTTAGTGTACATACACAAGCTGATTTTTTTTTCTTCCTATCATCCAACCTAACTATATGAATATTTAACTAGCTCACACTTCACCCATCCACAATCACTCATTTAACACAAAGAAAATAATCAACTCCCTTCACTATCTACCATGGCGAATACTTCATGCACCACCCAAATCCAAAATTTTAACATGGGCTAGTTAAAGAACTTAGTAATCAACTTACATTAAGCTGAAATTTCAAAATCTAACATGAATTACTAACCTTGTTTTGAGCTTAAAGTTGACCAAATCTCCCTCCCCTTTCTTTCTTCAATTCGCTAAGAGAGAACCAAAGGAAATGAAGCTCTTTTTTTTTCTTTCTTTGCTCCATTCACGGCAAGGGGGGCAACCACACACACACACATTTTTTTTTTGTTTCTCTTCCTACAACCTTAATATTTTATCAATTTTGACATCAACCATTAACAAAACATGTTTATGACATGTTTTCTTTTGCCCATCATCCTTGTCATGGCGGCCACTAGGCTATCTTTAGGAAATTTGACATGCAAATCCTCATTTTCACAACATGCATTATTAGGCCACTTTGCATTTGCCTAGCACATTTCTAAATTTTCTCACACAAGTCCTTTCTAGTGAAATTCACCTTTATAACACTAAATCAAATCATCAAAAATGTCACACACAATTTAACACATATCATAGGCATCACAATAAATTTTAAATTATTTTTATGCCTCGGTTTTGTGGTCCCGAAACCACATCCCGTCTAGGGTCAATTTTGGGCTATGCCTCGGTTTTGTGGTCCCGAAACCACATCCCGTCTAGGGTCAATTTTGGGCTGTCACAGTTATTCCATCAATTCTAAAACTTTATTAATTTATAAGAGTTATGTTTTTATGTGATTTTAATATTAAATTTTTTTACTTTATAATAGTATGTTTAAAATGAATATTTTAACTTTTCGCAACACTTTTTATAGAAATATTAAACCCTTGAAAGCTTAAACTACATTTTTATGCAACATAATTTAAAACATTTTTCACAACACTTTTAAAAATAATGCTAAATATTACCGTTAAAATATGTTGTGTAAAGATAAAATGTCAATTTTAAACATGATGAAAGGTAAAGAAAAATTTTATTTACTAACATTCAAATTTGTTAATTTTATGATTTATGAAATATAAATTTTAAATACTTTTAAGCAATTAATACTAATTGTTTGTAAAATATAATTAAAATATTTAAATTATTTTTATATATTAAAATCATATATGAACATAACTCTTATAAATGAATAAAATTCATAATTGATGGAATTATTAACTCAAATGGAAATTATACATATTTGTTGTGTTGTTGTCATTGCCGCCATCATCGTCGTCATTGTCATCATCATCATAATGATAATGTCATGTTAGTGTTATTTTGATATTAACTATTGACCTAAACCAATTGTTAATATGTAAGAAACAGAGTATGAACAGAGGTGATTGTAGAAGTGGGTACTTTTGAAGACATTACGATAAACAATAGAAAAACATGGGCAAAATATTGTTTACGCAGTTCGATTTCCCTACATCTGTGGAGCCTAGCTTAGTGAGATGAACCACTATATTTGAGCTCAATACAACTAATGATCCTACTTCTATTACTCTCAAATATAGAATCCTCACTTTTGTACTCAAATACTAAATCTCTCCCCACTAAATTTTCCCTTTGAGAATTTAGTTTGTAAAATCACCAACAAAAGGTTTTACTATCTCAAATGCACTCTCACAAATAATTTTACTTAATGAGTTGATAAGTGATTAGGTGCTCTTGAATACTTAGTACATAAACATATACAAGTCTTTCAAACATATATAAGTTTTCGAAACTTGCCAACATACTAAAAAAAATTATAATCCTTATAAAAAGCCGCTAACATAGCTAAATACAATATAAAAATAAAGAAAGTAAGGTACACAGTTGAAAGATAAGTCTTCAAGTTGTCTCGATCCAACATCTTTGGTCCAAGGGATTTGGAACGATTGACTTGTAACACCCCACACCCGTGCCCTACCCTGAGACGACATATGAAGTATTACTAAACTTTAACACATTCACACGATTATTTCCGAGTCATAAAGACTTGATCAAATTTAAAACTTTTTCAAACTTTTTTCACTCGTCTTAATATAGGCTAACGAGGCCTCAAAAAATCATTGGAAACAACTTGGAACCAACTCGGGTCCTTAGACTGACTTCATAAAAATGATTCTTGAAACAGGGCACATGCCCGTGTGGAAGGGCAACATGCCCGTGTGGTCATTATAAAACGCCCGTGTTATTGGCCTGTGTGACACACACCGCTTAAGTATCTAGGGGCACGCCTCTGTCCCATGCCCATGTGAATTAAATTCTATATTCGAACCTACAGGGGTTTTCACACTGCCTGACACATGCCCGTGCCTATTGCCCGTGTCCCTCACACGGCCATGACACGCCCGTGTCCATAAACTTTGACATTCTGATACCACTAAATATAACACCCCACCCCCGTGCCCTACCCCGGGATGGCATACAAGGCGTTACTAAACTTTAACACATGCACAGGATTATTTCTGAGTCATCAAGACTTGATCAAATTTATAAATTTTTCGAACTTTGTTTGATCTTCTTAATATGGGCCTACGAGGCCTCAAACAATCATTGGAAACCACTCGAAACCAACTCGGGTCCTTAGATCGACTTAATAAAAATGATTCTTGAAACAGGGCACAAGCCTGTGTGGTCATTATAACATGCCCGTGTTATTGGTCCGTCTGACACACACGGCCTAAGTATCTAGGGACATGCCCGTGTCCCATGCCAGTGTGAATTAAATTCTAAATTCGAACCTACAGGGGTTTTCACACGGCCTGACACAAGCCCGTGTCCATAGCCCGTGTCCCTGACACGGCTATGACACGCCCGTGTCCAAAAACCTTTACATTCTGTTTCTGACGTCAGCATCTAATAAGAGGCAGAAGGCCAAGACGCATGCCCGTGGCCAGAGGCCGTGTCCTCCACACGGCTGAGACACACGGTCATGTCTCTGCCCGTGTGTTTACTACCATGCATACTGACATGAATTTTTACGTGCAGGGGACACACGAATGGATAACATGCCCATGGGCCTGGTCATGTGTCACACACGGCCTAGACACACGCCCGTGTGTCTACCCGTGCGAACAATATAGGGCTATCTACCAAGCCCTTTGCCACCCTGAAACACAACATAACAACAACCATAGCTAAAGTCTATATGCAAGTCATGTATTCAACCATACCAACAGTTCCTCATTCACGAAAGACTACTTTGCATTCATATAATAACTTTCAATATTAGCCATTTTTCATGGCCTTGCACAAAATGAGTCAAACATTAAAGCAAGCCAACACATTTGGCCCCAAAACAATGTAACACTAAAACAAAATCAAAGAGTCCTATACATGTCATAATCAAAATTTAATAACTAATTATACCAAATACTTTGATTGATAGTGTGATTGATGCCTCCGACGTCTGTTGATCCACGAGCTAAATAGACGACACTATAAGAAGATGGAAAGAAACAGAGTAAGCATAAAGCTTAGTAATTTGCATAACATAGATTTAGCAACAACTTTACCATTCATCAACATGCTCTTAATACAAAAGTAGGCATAAGCACAACTTACTCGTAACTATCCAATACAATTCACATAGCATATACTAAGCTTACATCACAGACATTTCAAATAGGTACCTGTACCACTCACAACATGGTTATACTTTTCTCGTTTAACTTAAACTGTAACTCTCACCGTTGAACCATTTGAAATGCTATTGGATATTCACTAAGCCTCAAACTTAGGGTATAATGCTGATGCCATGTCCCAGACATGGTCTTACACTGGCTCAACTGTTAAGTCGATGCCATGTCTTAGACATGGTATTACACTGGCTATCGAAATCGAGGCGAACGCCATGTCCCAAACATGGTCTTACACTAGCTCTCACATATCCGTCTCGATGCCATGTCCTACACATGGTCTTACATTGACACATCTCGTAGCCGATGCATGTCCCAGACATGTCTTACACTGGCTCTCGTCTCAATGCTAATGCCATGTCCCATACATGGTCTTACACTGGCTCTCATAATGTGGGCGATGCATGTCCTAGACATGTCTTACAATAGCACACAAAAAACACGAATGTCATGGCATGAATATCTGATTTATTTCCTAAGGTTCAAATGGGAGTTCTACTATCTCAATATTCATCATACATAATCATTTCCACAATCAAGCAATTTATGCTATATCAATTCAAACACATAGAATAACAATATAGTTGTATTATTTATGTACAACTTACCTCGGATTACAAAATGTGGATGACTAGCTCGGTTTAGTCCACTTACTTCGCTTTTCCCCGGTCTAGGCCCAGATTTTGTAATTCTTGATTTAAAATGATAGAAATTCATTCATCTCATAAGCATATTACTCTAGACACTAAAAAATTCATAATTGGGCAAAATGGCCGTTTTGCCCTTAATTTTTCACACCTAGGTCCGAAAATTGATTTTTATCATATTTTCTCACTAACCAAGCCTAGCCAATTACTTTTCATACTAGAAGTAGTCCAAAATTCTCAATATATCACACATTTATCACCTATTTTACAGCTTATGCAAAATGAATCCTTTTAGGGTTTTCATGAGAAATCCCTTCACAAAAGTTGTTTATTTCACAACCATGATTCATATTCTTCCATAAAATTTTAGAAAACATGATGAACACTCTCATGGTAAAACCCTATACTTTCAACCATTTTGCAAAATAGTCCTCTTATTAGAAAGTTCATGTTACAAGGGGTTCAAAAATACAAAAATCATCAAGAATAGCCTTCTAAATGACTTACTTGTAAGAGATAAAAATGGCTGATATTTTGAGCTCCCTAAACCCCCTTTTTGATGTTGAAAATTGGTGAAGAAAAAGAACATGATAAAGTGATATCATCTTTTCTTTATTTTATTTCTATTTTGTTAAGTAATCCACCAACACCTACTTAACATTTGACTATTTGAATCCCTTGTCCCTTGGCCGGCCATCACTTATATAATGGCTTAATTTCACTTTAAAGACCCCCAATTTATGATACATGGAAATTTAACACCCTTAACTATCAAATTAAAACTTTTGCACTTTATGCGATTTAGTCTTTTTTCGTAAATAAGCTCACAAACGCTAAAATTATTTCACCAATTTTTTCATGCATTAACATAAACATGCTATAACTCTAAAATAATAATAAAATACTTTCTTCGAATTTGGATTGGTGGTCTCAAAACCATAGTTTTGACTAAACCCAAAATCAGGCTGTTATAATTCTCCCCCTTAGGGATTTTTCTCCCTAAAAATCTTACCAGTGAATAAGTTCAGGTATTGATCTCTCATAGTCTCTTGGGGTTCCAACGTGGCTTCCTTGACTTCGTGTCTATGCCACAAAACCTTTACGAGTGCTAGACTTTTATTCCTCAACTTCTTGACCTCTCGATCCAAAATCTTAATCAGTTCTTCCCCATAGGTCATATCCGGGCTTATTTCAATTTCTTCCGGTGAAATCACGTGTGAGGTGTCAGATTGGTAGCGGCGCAACATCGATACATGGAATACATCATTAATGTTCTCTAGCTCACGAGGCAAGACTAATCGGTATGCTACCGGCCCAATTCTCTCAGTCACCTCATAAGGTCCAATAAGCCGCAGACTCAACTTGCCTTTTCTACCGAGCCTAAGGACTTTCTTCCATGAGGATACTTTCAAAAACACTTTATCGCCGACTTGAAACTCGATCTCTTTTTGTTTCAAATTCTCATAGGATTTCTGTCTATCCGATGCGGCCTTTATACAATCGCAAATCACTTTAATCTTTTCTTCAGTCTCTCTAACTAAGTCGACCCCGTGAATCTGATTCTCTCTCAACTCGGTCCAATATAAAGGCAGTCGGCACTTACGCCCACACAAAGCCTCATAAGGTGTCATTTTCAGACTTGATTGATAACTGTTATTATAGGTGAATTTGATCAGTAGTAAATACCTTTCCCAACTGCCTTGAAACTCGAGAACAAAACACCGTAACATGTCCTCTAATATCTGAATTACTCTCTCTAACTGACCATCAGTTTGCGGGTGAAAAGCCGTGCTAAAATTCAACTTCATTCCAAATGCCTCTTGCAACTTCCTCCAAAACCACGAGGTAAACCTCAGATCTCTATCCGAAATAATCAACAAGGGCACTCTATGAAGTCTCACGATCTCAGGAACATAAAGATCGACCAATTTCTCAAGGGAATAGTCGGTACGCACTGGTATAAAATGTGTTGAGTTAGTAAGTCTATCAACAATAACCCAAACTGAATCCTTTTTCCTTGGTGTCAAAGGCAAACCTAACATAGCATCCATGGTTACTCGGTCCCATTTCCACTCGGGAATCATCATAGGCTGAAGTAAACCCGAAGGTACTTGGTGTTTAGCCTTCACTTGTTGACAAACTAAACACTTAGAGACAAACTCAGAAATGTCTCTTTTTATTCCTGACCACCAGTACATTTTCTTCAAGTCATTATACATTTTCACACTACCCGGGTGGATAGACAAACAACCACTATGTGCCTCTCGTAAAATCTTCTGATGAGCTCGTTATCCTTGGGTACACAAATTCTATCTTGGAACATCAAGTAGCCTTCCGTATTAATCCGAAAATCTATTTCATCACCCGACTCACACTAAGCCGTCTTAGTTTGTAAATCCTTGTCACCTTTCTGAGCTTCACAGATCTCTTGTAGAAACATTGGTCTAGCTCTCAACTCTACCAGAACCGAACCATCATCAGTAACTGACAACCAAGCATTCATAGCCCTCAAGGTAAACAATGATTTCCTACTCGATGCATCAGCGACTACATTCGCTTTTCCCGGGTGGTAGTCAATCACCAACTCGAAATCTTTTATCAACTCTAGCCACCTTTGTTGCTGCAAGTTCAACGCCTTCTGAGTCATCAAATACTTGAGACTTCTATGGTCTTTGAACACTCGGCATCTCTCGTCATACAAATGGTGTCTCCAAATTTTCAATGCAAATTCAATGGCAGCCAACTCTAAATTGTGCATTGGGTAATTCTTCTCGTGTGGCTTTAGCTGTCTTAAGGCATAAGCTATCACTTTGCCTTCTTGTATGAGTACGTACCCCAATCCATTTAAAGATGCATCGCTATATACCACAAATTCTTTTCCCGATTCTGGTTGCACCAGAACTAGAGCTTCTGTCAATAAAGCCTTTAATCTCTCAAAACTCTGTTGGCACTTCTCTATCCATTCGAATTCGACATCCTTTTGTAACAACGTTGTCATCAGAGTAGCTATCATAGAGAATCCGTTCACAAATCTTTTGTAGTACCCAGCTAAGCCCAGAAAGCTTCGAACCTTTGTCACATTCTTCAGCGGTTTCCACTCAACAATAGCCGAGATTTTACTCGAGTCAACTCTGATCTCATCTCCTAACATGATGTGTCCTAGGAATCCAACCTCTTTAAGCCAAAATTCACTCTTACTGAACTTGGCATATAACTGCTTATCTCTCAAGGTTTGTAAAACCATTCTCAGATGTTCCGCGTGCTCACTCTTATCACGTGAGTAAATCAGTATGTTATCGATAAAGACCACTCTGAACTTGCGGTTCATCAAATCCATAAACACCGTAGGAGCATTTGTTAAACTGATAGGCATAACAAGAAACTCATAGTGCCCATACCTCGTCCTAAACGCAATTTTTGGTACATCTTGCTCTTTAACCCTTTATTGATAGTAGCCCAACCTTAAGTCGATCTTAGAAAACACGGTGGCTCCGTTCAACTGATTGAACAAATCATCGATCCTTGGCAAGGGGTACTTGTTCTTCATTGTTACCTTGTTGAGCTATCGGTAGTCTATACACAATCTCATCGACCCATCTTTCTTTTTCACAAAAAGTACCAAAGCACCCCACAGTGAGTAACTCGGTCTTGCAAAACCTTTGCCAGTTAACTCTTATAGTTGAACTTTCAACTCCTTCAACTCTATAAGAGCCATCTTATACAGATAAATCGAGATGGGTGCCATATCGGGGACTAATTCGATACCAAACTCAACTTTTCTAGTTGGAGGCAATCAAGACAACTCTTTTGGAAATATATCCAGGTACTCGCATACCATAGACATTGTCTTAATCTTCACTTCAGACTCCTTGGTGTTCAACACAAATGCTATGTAACACCCTGAATTTGGGCCTAGAAGTTTTGGGCCTTGAGCATGGGAGCGGTAAAAGGCAGCTTATAATATTTTTTTATGCATGTAAATTTCGTTAATGAAGGCTTGTTTTAGTGGTTAAGTGTGCTGGGAAGTGTTGGAGAAGTCCTGGGTTCAAACCTGGACTCTAGCAAAAATTTTGGTTTAAGGTGAATCAAACCTTGGGTGTAGTAGGTAGGCCTTAAGAATATTGTTGGAGAAATTGTGCCACAAAAGCCTTGTTATCTAGTGGCAAGTAGAGCCACATAAGAGGCAGGAAGGTGGCGTCATAGAGTTGGCAAGGAGGTCCAGGGTTCGAAACTCATGGCAATCAAAGAGCATTTATTTTGCTAACAGGGGGCAGCAAGAGTTGGTGTTGAATTTAAACTCTGATGATGGAGGGATCCCACATCGGGAAGCTAACATAAGAATGGATGCGGAACTGGCTTTAAATAGAGAGAACCATGAGGAGAGTAAAGGTACCTTTCTTGGTTGATCCCTTTTGCTTTATGGCGTGCTCGTTTGGGTTGGGCATTGGCTAAGAGTTCTCGGAGCGCGGATTAACTCCAGTCTCCTATCAGGTGTGTATTTCTCACTACTCTAGCTGTAGGATGGCTACTTCGGGCCGCGATGGGCCGAAAGGGGCCATGTGGGCCCAATGGGCCTACGGGCCCAATTGGATAAGTTGTTTGATTGTGTAGTAAATATTGGATTGGACTATGTGAATCTCATATTTGTAGGCTAGTATTCTCAAATACCTCACATAGGTAGAATTACCAAATACCCTCGTAGGGTAGAATTACCAAATACCCTCGTAGGGTAGAATTCTTGAAATACCCTTGTAGGGTAGAAATCTTGAAATACCTCAGGGATAAAATTATTGAAATACCCTCAGAGGGTAGAATTACCAAATACCCTCAGAGGATAGAAATACCAAATAACCTCAGAGAGTAGAATTACTGAAATACCCTTGTAGGGTAGAAATACTGAAACACCCCTATAGGGTGGAATTACTGAAATACCCCTGTAGGGTAGAATTACTAAAATACCCCTGTAGGGTAGAATTATCAAAATACCCTTGTAAGGTAGAAATACTGAAATACCCCTGTAGGGTAGAATTACTGAAATACCCTTGTAAGGTAGAAATACTGAAATACCCTTGTAGGGTAGAAATACTGAAATACCCCTGTAGGGTAGAATTACCGAGATACCCTTGTGGGGTAAAATTACCATTTTGCCCCTAGTTTGTTAAATGATTGTTTTGCCCTTGTGGGCAAGTGACTGACTTGGATTGTGTGGTTGACAGATTTGATTGTGAATATATGTTGGTGCTATGACTTGACTGTGATTGTTTGATTCAAATATGCGCATGACATTCTGCATACATGACATGTTGCATGGGTTGGGATTTTGTACGGAGGAAGATCTGATCTGTTAGGATCACATGGTTGCTTGACGACTGTGGATCCACCGGTGGCTTTTAAGCCCAATATATGCTATTGATGATTCTGTGTCGATCATATTTACCCGAGGCTATGTGCCGACTATATTACCGTCGCTGATAGCTATGTGCCTAACATGATACAACTACTGTAACACCCCGAACCCGAGACCATCGCCGGTGTCGGACACGAGGGGTTAACAAACCAAGTTCACTTGTTTTGCCCACCAATTTGACATTTCCAGTCAGGCTGGAAAACTGCGTCACCGTCGCCTTAAAAATCATATCTCGAGTTTCAAAACTCGGAAACTGGTTTCGTAAATTTTCCCTGAATTTATACTCATGTATCCATCCATGGATTTATTTCTAGAATTTTTGGTCGGGCCAATTGGTACAGTTTATTAGTTAAAGTCACCCATGTTACAGGGATCGACTGCTCTGACCTTCGCGCGTTACAACTTGAATATCTCACTGTACAGAACTTTAATACTGGTGACGTTTGTTTCTAATGAAACTAGACTCAAAATGGAATCTGTACATATAAGGCATGACTCCTAATTCTTTCTGGATAATTTATAGCAAATTTTTAAAGTTGCGACAGGGGACCCAGAAACCGTTCTGGCCCTGTCTCACAATAGCTTTAATATCTCTTAACATGTAACTCCTATGACCATTTCGTTTCTTCCATATGAAAATAGACTCATCAAGGTTCATTTACATAGCTTATTCACTATTTAATACCATTCCTACAAATTTTGGTGATTTTTCACATTCACGTCACTGCAGCTGGCAGCATCTGTTTTAAGGTAGGTCTTACCTATTTGGTAGTCTCCATGAACCAACTAGTCTTGCCATACATAGGTTCATATATGATCATTTTAACCATGCCAATGGCTGATCATGTGACCAACATTCCCATTTCCAATCCATGGTCACATCATGACACCAAATATATACATATACAAACCGCAAATAGTCTAAGTCGACACTTCACTTTTACGAGCCATTTTCGCATGGCCGTACACAAATACATCACAACATATTTAACCAACAAGGGGTAGTCCTATACATGCCATTTCAAAGTTCAACCAAAAATTTATACCAAAATAGAGACGTTGATAGTGTGGATGACTTCGACTTTATTGATCCCAAATCCGATTGCTATCGAGCGAAATCTATAAAACAGAGAGCCAAAGTAACGGGTAAGCATTTTTATGCTTAGTAAGTCTCAAGGAATATAATCAACTCTAATTACAGCAATACATTCACATAGCCAAATGCGTCATTTCATTAATACACATTCTTACTTCACACTTCATCATTATATACTTTCACAAAGTATCAATCAATTCAATAACTGAAATTCATTAGTCGATTGAGCGAATGTTGCTCAAACATGTCGACTTTCCAATGCACATATAAACGTACCTTATTCTTTGGGCTTCTCGAGTGTACTAATTGAATTTATTACAGCAACCAACACTCACCTCCAGCCCAAGATTCTTGAATATAACCGGATATAAGCATGTGCACAAATGCCTTGGTCTTAGCCGGATAGAATGACTCGCATACGAATGCCTTCGGTCTTAGCCCGGATATAGCCGCTAGCACAATTGCCTTCGGTCTTAACCGGATATAATTTCAGCATAATTGTCTTTGGGGCTTAGCCGGATATCATTCAATTTCTCATGCACACATACATCAATAATCATTGGACATACATATTTCATTTTCGTTACTAAGGCTCAAACACAATTATAATCATTAGCATAATCGCCTTCGGACTTAGCCCGGTAGAATTCAATACTCATACACACATAAATCAATAATCAATACATCCATATTTCATTCCACATAATTCAATTAAGGTCACTTCTTGAGGACTTACCTCGGATGTTGTCGAACGGCTTTTACGACTATTCGATCACTTTTTCCTTCCCTTGTCCAATTGTGGCCCTCTTAGCTCTTGAGCTAATTCAAACAAATTCAATCTATTAAAACCTCATTGTGCTAGCTTATGGCGAATATGACAAGGAGTTTAAATGGTCATATGGCCACTCTTTAGCTTGAATACACAATGGTCATGCACATTTTATACTACATCAAGCAATTCAATACAATTTATTCGAGCATCAAGGAAAAGCTAAGGCCTTCAATAGGCTACCCAAGGCCGAATATTCATGTACATGTTGAGGCCAATTATGCACTTAATACCTCACAAAAACAGCATGCATTTTACTAGTTAATGCTTTGCATATTGTTGCTCAAAACTTATAATATAGCATCGAGCACTCATATGTGTGCTAGGCCGAATGTGCTTGCAATTTCACATTCATTCTTCAACATCTTCTTCTTTAAACAAACATATTCATCACTTAGTTCATAACCAAACATCATGTGCAAACATATATATACATATATGAGCATGGCGAATTTCAAGGTGTCCATAGCCATTCAAAACACAAATTTTAACTAACATGCAAGAAGCATGAACCATGCTTATGAATGCATCATGGTCGAATATGACAATCATGCTCCTTTTCAACTTCAATCATGATTAAACAAAAGAAAACTCAAAATCTTACTCAAGAGTAGACAATCCATCATTGCATGCATCATCATCAAGCTTTACACTTAGCATGCAATGGCTTTATCACCATAACAACTTTGGCCAAATACCATTTCCATGGCATAACAAGGATTTGAGCCATGGCTAACATGCACATCAAGTTAGCAACCAAAACATGCATGAAACTCCTAACACAACCTCATACATACCTTAATCTTGATGCAAACTTAGCCAAATCTCCTTCTAGATCTCTTCCAACCCAAGCATGAAGCAAAAGTCCTCCCCCTTTTTCCTTAGTATTTTCGGCCAAGAAGTGAAAATGGATGAACACAACAAAAATTTTTTCTTCCTTCTTTCTCAACTCACGGCAAGGGGCATCCAAGCTCATCTTTCTTTTTTTTTCATTTTTTATGCTTATTTTTATTATAATACTTCCTACATGACTCACTAGCCAAACATGTTGGAAACATGTTTTCCTTGCCCATCATGCCCACCTTGGCGGCCATTATAGTCAAATTTGGGGAATTTGACATGCAAGGACAACATTTTCCTAGTGTGCATCAATAGGCCACTTCAACATTTGCCTATCTCATTTCTAAGTTTTCTCACACAAGTCCTTTCTAGTGAAATTCACCTTTATAACACTAAATCAATCATCATAAAATGTCATACATGAGCACGCACATATTATAGGTATCAAAATAAATTTTTAATTATTTTTATGCTTCGGTTTTGTGGTCCCGAAACCACATTCCGACTAGGGTCAATTTTGGGCTGTCACAACTCTCCCCACTTAAGAAATTTTCGTCCCCAAAATCTTACTCAAATAGGTTTGGATATCGCTCTTTCATAGAGTTCTCGGTCTCCCAAGTAGCTTCTTCTATCCTCGTGCTTGAGCCATAACACTTTCACTAGCGGAACCCGCTTGTTTCGCAACTCTTTCACTTCTCGTGATAGGATACTTAATCGGTTCTTCCTCATAACTCATATTAGCTTGAATTTCAATTTCGATGGACTAATCACGTGCGATGGATCGGATCTATAGCGTCAAGCATCGAAACATGAAAGACATCGTGAACCTTTTTGAGTTCGGGGGCAAAATCAAACGATATGCCACCGGACCGACTCGCTCGGATATCTCATATGGCCCAATGAACCTCGGGCTCACTTGCCCTTACGGCCGAATCGAGTATCTTTTTCCAAGGCGATACCTTGAGAAACACTTTATCACCCACGATACTCGATATCCTTACGCTTCAGATCCGCATTCGACTTCTTCGACGATCGGAGGCTATCTTCGACTTTCACGGATTACTTTCACTTTCTGCTCAGCATCCCTAATCAAATCCACCCGAAAATCTTGCTTTCACCAAGCTCGGTCCAAAACAATGGTGTACGGCATTTACGAATCGCACAAAGCCTCGTAAGGTGCCATCTTAATACTTGATTGAAAGCTGTTGTTGTAAGCGAATTCAATCAACGGCAAATACCGTTCCCATGAACCACTAAACTCGAGGACACAACATCTTAACATATCCTCAAGTATCTGAATTATCCACTCAGATTGACCATCGGTTTAGGGGTGAAAGGCGGTGCTGAAATGCAACTTGGTACCCAAAGCTTCTTGCAACTTTTTCCAAAATCGCGAGGTAAATCTCGGATCTCTATCCGACACGATGGAAATAAGCACCCCGTGTAATTTCACAATCTGAGAAACGTACAATTCGGCTAATTTGTCTATTGAAAAATCCGTACGTACGGGGACAAAGTGGGCCGACTTAGTCAATCGATCTACCACGACCCAAACCGCATCCTTCTTACTTGTCGACAATGGCGGTCCGGATACAAAGTCCATTGTGACTCGATCCCATTTCCACTCGGGTATCGTGATTGGTGAAGTAATCTCAAGGCATCGATGTTCCGCTTTCACTTGTTGACATATTAAACATCTCAAAACAAAGTCGGAGATGTCTCGCTTCATACCATGCCACCAAAACCGACGTTTCAAATCATTGTACATCTTTGTACTCCCGGTGGATTGCCATTCGGCTACAATGGGCTTCATTTAGAATTATCGAAATGAGTTCAATTCTTTGGAACACACAGACGACTTTTGAACCTCAAACAATCGTCATCATCGATTTGAAATTCGAGTCCTTGTTCGCACACACTCAAATTTCCGCTTTTGCGCCAACTCGTCGTCGACTTTCGAGCTTCTCGAATTTGATGTATCAATAGTGGTTTGGCTTTCAATTCAACTACTAATACACTATCGGATCGAATGCACAAGTGCACGCTCATCGCCGTAAAGCGAATAATGATTTACGACTCAAGGCATCCGCAACCACATTCGCCTTTCCCGGTGATAGTCAATGATCACTCATAATCCTTTAACACTCGAGCCAACGTCTTTGTCGCAGATTTAAGTCTCTTTGGGTCATCAAATATTTGAGACTTTTGTGATCCGAGTACACATGGCACCTTTCACCAAATAAGTAATGTCGCCATATCTTTAAGGCGAACACAATGGCAGCCAATTCGAGATCATGGGTCGGATAATTTTTCTCGTGTGGCTTTAATTACCTCGACGCATAGGCCACAACTCGACCTTCTTGCATCAATACGCAACCTAACCCAAGGAGGGAGGCGTCACTATTGACGACAAACTCTTTGCCAGATTCGGGTTGCACTAAAATTGGGGCTTCAGTCAAATAAGTTTTCAGTTGATCGAAACTTTTTTGGCATTTCTCCGTCCATTCGAACTTAACATCCTTTTGGAGTAGCTTCGTCATCGGCGTGGCTATCGTTGAGAAGCCTTTTACAAATCGTCGGTAATAACCTAAAGCCCAAAAAGCTCGAACCTCAAGAATATTTCTGAGGCTTCCAATTAAGTATGGCTGAAATTTTATTCGGTCACTCAATACCCAATGCAGATACCACATGACCCAAGAAGCTAACCTCTCTTAACCGAACTCACACTTGCTTGAACTTAGCATATAATTGCTTATCCCGTAAGATTTGCAAAGACTAACCGCAGTGTTCAAGATGTTCGGTCTCATTTCTTGAATAGACCAAGATGTCATCAATGAACACGACTACTAATCGATCCAAATATGGTCGAAGATCCGATTCATTAAATCCATAAATACCGTAGGGCATTAGTGAGCCCAAACGGCATCACTAGGAACTCATAATGACCATATCTCGCTCAAGGCGTCTTGGGTACGTCCAATCTCGATTCGCAATTGATAATAGCCCGATCTCAAATCTATTTTCGAGAACACCAAAGCTCCCTTCAGCTTGATCGAACAAGTCATCAATACGTGGCGGCAGATATTTGTTCTTTATCGTCGCTTTATTAAGTCGACGATAGTCGATGCACACCGCATGGTTCCATCCTTCTTCTTCACGAACAACACCGGCGCACCCAAGGCGAAAAACTCAAAGAGCAAAACCTCTATCCACCAATTCTTGCAACCGAGCTTTCAACTCCTTTAATTCCGTTGGTGCCATACGATACGGAGCTATCGAAATTGGAGTGGTACCGGTACCAATTCGATGCCAAATTCTATTTCCGAACAGTGGTAAACCCGCAATTCTTCGGGAAAACATCCGGTATTCACAAACCAAGGGCACAGATTCGGGTTTCTTTTCGATTCCTTGTCATCGAAAGCACGACGCAAGGTACGCTTCACACCCTTTTCTTACATATTTCGGGCCACCATCACGATATTACACCGCAACCCTTTAAATCAGAGACTCAACCCGAATTATTTCATTATTCACAACCTCAAATCGATAGTCTTGCTCTTGCAATTTACAACCGCATCGCATGGTCAACCAATCCAAACCAAGAATAACGTCGAACTCATCGAACGGCAAAAGCATCAAGTCCGCCGGAAAACAAGAACCTCGGAACACTAGGGACTTTTCTTGCACACTTTGTTGACAAGCACGTAATGACCCAAGGGTTTGACACCGAATTACAAACTCGAGAGACTCAATAGGCGTAGTCTTCTCGATGCTAAGGTTTCACATATATATGAATGAGTAGAACCAGGTCAATCAAAGCAATCACATTTGTATCGAAAAGAGTGAAAGTACCGGTAATGACATCCGGAGAGGCAAGATCCTCACGTCGCGCGTATGGCATAAGTCCTTGCAGAGCACCACCTCGATCCGATGGTAGCATCTCTAGATCCTCTCGACCGCCAACGACATTGCCCATATTTCTAGGTGGCCTACCTCGAGCGAAGGTAGCACCCGGTTTCCACTCGACTTACATTCTGCTCATGCATCCTCGCAATCCTTCATAAAGTGGTCGGCCGACCCACACTTATAGCAGAGCGATCACGAAACCAACAGCTCCCGAATGCCATTTGCCACAATGTGAACACTCCGCCTCTCTCGGCGATCATTTCCACCATCATGCGATCGAAGTGACTCGTGGTCACAGGGGTCGATCGCGTCCTCGTCTAGAAAAGCCCAAACGCCTCTAGACCGGCTCGCATCATCTTGAAATCTCTTCGATGCTTGTTGAAGAGACTTTCCGAGGACCTCTTCGAATTCTCCGGTTCCCACATCAGCTTTTTGTTTCTCCTTTCTAAGCTCTTCGACTTTACAAGCTCGCTCAACAAGTACTACGAACTCTCGATCTCGAGAATGCCAACGAACATCCTTATATCATCATTCAGCCCATCCTCGGCGTTTACACATAATGGCTTTGACGAAATGCATTCTCGCTGCATCGGCTAAGCCTCACAAATTTTCGTTCAGAGTCGATAATCGACATAGAACCTTGCTTAAGGTCAAGGAATTCCTTCGCTTTTGGTCGATGAATCTCGATGATATACTTTTTTCGAACTCGGTTTGAAAGAATTCCCAAGTCACTTGCTCTCTAGGTACCACAGTCGAGTACTCCACCAATAGTAGGCGGACTCACGTAGCAAGGAGATGGTACACTTTAAGCACTCATCGGTGTACAGGATAGCTCATCGAGCACCGGATAGTGTTATCCAACCAAAATTCAGCTCGCTTCGGCATCATCATCATCCGTAGCCTTAAATTCAGTGGCCCCATGTTTTCGAATCCTGTCGATTGGGGCTTACTTGACCTTATTTGGTCACCACCGGAGGTATTGTAGGTGCGGGGTTGCATTTGTCGGGAATGGAGGTTATGAACAGCCCGTGTTAGTTCGAATGTATTGATTAAACCATTCGCTCATCACACTATAAAAGGCTTGCCTAGCCTCATCATTCGGATTAATGGCCATAGGTTGAGAGTCCGCCGGCGCTGTCCCTTGCGCGGAGCAGCGCCACACTCTCCACATCATCAGCTATCGCTCGGTTGGGATCGGGATCCATTGCTATAAACAAACACAAAGTCAAATTGTCGAAATCACCACACTATCGATTCATCATTTAATGGCATGTATAGCTAGACCCCAAACACATCACGGTAGTCCTAGAATCGACTAAACCGTGGCTCGATACCAATAAAATTGTAACACCCGAACCCGAGACCATCGCCGTTTCGGACACGAGGGGTTAACAAACCAAGTTCACTTGTTTTGCCCACCAATTTGACATTTCCAGTCAGGCTGGAAAACTGCATCACCGTCGCCTTAAAAATCATATCTCGAGTTTCAAAACTCTGAAACTGGTTTCGTAAATTTTCCCTGAATTTAGACTCATGTATCCATCCATGGATTTATTTCTAGAATTTTTGGTCGGGTCAATTGGTACAGTTTATTACTTAAAGTCACCCATGTTACAGGGATCGACTGCTCTGACCTTCACGCGTTACAACTTGAATATCTCACTGTACAGAACTTTAATACTGGTGCCGTTTGTTTCTAATGAAACTAGACTCAAAATGGAATCTGTACAAATAAGGAATGACTCCTAATTCTTTCTGGATAATTTATAGCAAATTTTTAAAGTTGCGACAGGGGACCCAGAAACCGTTCTGGCCCTGTCTCACAATAGCTTTAATAGCTCTTAACATGTAACTCCTATGACCATTTCGTTTCTTCCATATGAAAATAGACTCATCAAGGTTCATTTACATAGCTTATTCACTATTTAATACCATTCCTACAAATTTTGGTGATTTTTCACATTCACGTCACTGCAGCTGGCAGCATCTGTTTTAAGGTAGGTCTTACCTATTTGGTAGTCTCCATGAACCAACTAGTCTTGCCATACATAGGTTCATATATGATCATTTTAACCATGCCAATGGCTGATCATGTGACCAACATTCCCATTTCCAATCCATGGTCACATCATGACACCAAATATATACATATACAAACCGCAAATAGTCTAAGTCGACACTTCACTTTTACGAGCCATTTTCGCATGGCCGTACACAAATACATCACAACATATTTAACCAACAAGGGTAGTCCTATACATGCCATTTCAAAGTTCAATCAAAATTTATACCAAAATAGAGACGTTGATAGTGTGGATGACTTCGACTTTATTGATCCCGAATCCGATTGCTATCGAGCGAAATCTATAAAACAGAGAGCCAAAGTAACGGGGTAAGCATTTTTATGCTTAGTAAGTCTCAAGGAATATAATCAACTCTAATTACAGCAATACATTCACATAGCCAAATGCGTCATTTCATTAATACACATTCTTACTTCACACTTCATCATTATATACTTTCACAAAGTATCAATCAATTCAATAACTGAAATTCATTAGTCGATTGAGCGAATGTTGCTCAAACATGTCGACTTTCCAATGCACATATAAACGTACCTTATTCTTTGGGCTTCTCGAGTGTACTAATTGAATTTATTACAGCAACCAACACTCACCTCCAGCCCAAGATTCTTCGGAATATAACCGGATATAAGCATGTGCACAAATGCCTTCGGGTCTTAGCCCGGATAGAATGACTCGCACGAATGCCTTCGGGTCTTAGCCCGGATATAGCCGCTAGCACAATTGCCTTCGGGTCTTAACCCGGATATAATTTCCAGCATAATTGTCTTCGGGGCTTAGCCCGGATATCATTCAATTTCTCATGCACACATACATCAATAATCATTGGACATACATATTTCATTTTCGTTACTAAGGCTCAAACACAATTATAATCATTAGCATAATCGCCTTCGGGACTTAGCCCGGGTAGAATTCGAATACTCATACACACATAAATCAATAATCAATACATCCATATTTCATTCCACATAATTCAATTAAGGTCACTTCTTGAGGACTTACCTCGGATGTTGTCGAACGGCTTTTACGGCTATTCGATCACTTTTTCCTTCCCCTTGTCCAATTGTGGCCCTCTTAGCTCTTGAGCTAATTCAAACAAATTCAATCTATTAAAACCTCATTGTGCTAGCTTATGGCGAATATGACAAGGAGTTTAAATGGTCATATGGCCACTCTTTAGCTTGAATACACAATGGTCATGCACATTTTATACTACATCAAGCAATTCAATACAATTTATTCGAGCATCAAGGAAAAGCTAAGGCCTTCAATAGGCTACCCAAGGCCGAATATTCATGTACATGTTGAGGCCAATTATGCACTTAATACCTCACAAAAACAGCATGCATTTTACTAGTTAATGCTTTGCATATTGTTGCTCAAAACTTATAATATAGCATCGAGCACTCATATGTGTGCTAGGCGAATGTGCTTGCAATTTCACATTCATTCTTCAACATCTTCTTCTTTAAACAAACATATTCATCACTTAGTTCATAACCAAACATCATGTGCAAACATATATATACATATATGAGCATGGCGAATTTCAAGGTGTCTATAGCCATCCAAAACACAAATTTTAACTAACATGCAAGAAGCATGAACCATGCTTATGAATGCATCATGGCGAATATGACAATCATGCTCCTTTTCAACTTCAATCATGATTAAACAAAAGAAAACTCAAAATCTTACTCAAGAGTAGACAATCCATCATTGCATGCATCATCATCAAGCTTTACACTTAGCATGCAATGGCTTTATCACCATAACAACTTTGGCCAAATACCATTTCCATGGCATAACAAGGATTTGAGCCATGGCTAACATGCACATCAAGTTAGCAACCAAAACATGCATGAAACTCCTAACACAACCTCATACATACCTTAATCTTGATGCAAACTTAGCCAAATCTCCTTCTAGATCTCTTCCAACCCAAGCATGAAGCAAAAGTCCTCCCCCTTTTTCCTTAGTATTTTCGGCCAAGAAGTGAAAATGGATGAACACAACAAAAATTTTTTTCTTCCTTCTTTCTCAACTCACGGCAAGGGGGCATCCAAGCTCATCTTTCTCTTTTTTTTTTTCATTTTTTTATGCTTATTTTTATTATAATACTTCCTACATGACTCACTAGCCAAACATGTTGGAAACATGTTTTCCCTTGCCCATCATGCCCACCTTGGCCGGCCATTATAGTCAAATTTGGGGAATTTGACATGCAAGGACAACATTTTCCTAGTGTGCATCAATAGGCCACTTCAACATTTGCCTATCTCATTTCTAAGTTTTCTCACACAAGTCCTTTCTAGTGAAATTCACCTTTATAACACTAAATCAATCATCATAAAATGTCATACATGAGCACGCACATATTATAGGTATCAAAATAAATTTTTAATTATTTTTATGCTTCGGTTTTGTGGTCCCGAAACCACATTCCGACTAGGGTCAATTTTGGGCTGTCACAACTACCAATGGCTTAAATCCAATTATTCTGATTATGGCTTTGCGCCATCCTACATATGGCTTTGTGCCAACCAGATTATGGCTGTGTGCCAAACGTATTTGCCTAAGGCTATGTGCCAATATATGGTTATTGACGACTCTGTGTCGATCACATTTACCTAGGGCTATGTGCCGGTTATGTTACTCTAGTTGATGGCTATATGCCTAACATAATGCAGTTATTGATGGCTTTGTGCCACATATTCTGTTAAGTGGCTTTGCCACATTATCTGTTTCTAGTGGCTCTGCCACAATATCTGTATCTGGTGACTTTGTCACAATATTTGTTCTGGCAGCTATGCTGCAAATTCTGTGGTGTGTAGCGGATGGGTGGGTCGAGTTGTCTCCCCACATGGTGTAAGGTTGGTACGGGGGTGTATACGGCTGGATTGGGTTGGGATTGTATTCACATTCGATTCGATTACATTTGATAATTGATTCGATTTTGTCATCTAATTCGATTCGATTCGATTCACACCGATTCGATTCTAATTCTCATTTTGATTCTAGTTCTGATAATGTTTCTTATTTTGTAATGGGCTAAAACCCATCTGGTACTGTCTGTTATAAGGGGCTAAGGCTCAATTGATACTGAAAATGTAAGTAGGGCTGGGGCCAGACTTTTAATTCTTTTATATGACTGACTGTTCCTTTTTTATAATAAGGGATTTCACATTGAGTTTTCGTAAACTCACCCTGTTTATTAACCTTTCAGGTAATTTCCAGCCTTAGACGGATCATAACTGCGAGGGGCTTGGAGGAAGCCACACACACTATTTATGTTACAGTTTTGATTATTACTTTTAAATGTTTTTATGTGGGTTGTAGTAAAGCCGTTGTAATTTTCTGGATTTCAAATTTGGAATTTTATTTATTGTTCTTATAATTGCTAGTATTAAAACACGGTTTTCCAAAGCAACTACTGTTGTTCAAAACATCACGTATCCGCAATTGTTTTTAAATTAAGCTTCCGCAACTGCCAAGATTTTTACAAAGTTGTTCAGATTGTTATTCAGCTAAGGTTTTCTAACAAGGTTTAAAAAGGGTATAAGTTTTTAATTATTAAGAAGGGCTATTAATGGAAACATGGTTTTTGAAAAACATTTCAATGTGACACGCCAGATTCAAGCCAAACTTTCAGGCTAGGTTTGGGGTGTTACATGCTAGGTAGGACTCATACCCTTTTCTCAAATATTACTCGACAATCAAATACGAGATCAGTACTGGTGGGTTATTTGGTTCACCTGATTCAACTCGAATAACATGCCCATTCTCATATTTCATTTCAATAAACTTGCTACCATAATTCACTATCACATCATGAGTAGTTAACCAATCCATGCCAAGAATCAGATCAAATTCATCAAACGGTAGTAGCATGAGGTTAGCCGGAAAACAATAACCTCTAATCATCAAAGGACAATCTCTACACACTTTATCAATTATCACATGCCTACCTAACGGGTTTGACACTTTTATCACAAATTCGGTAGACTTAACAGACATATTCATACTGGATACTAATTTCATGCATACATAGGAATGAGTAGACCCCGGATCAATTAAAGCAATAATAGAAATATCGAGAAGGGAAAAAGTACCCGTAATCACATTTGGTGAAGATGCCTCTTCGCGAGCGCGAATGACATAAGTCCTTGCAGGCGCACAGCCGTCGGACCTCACAGCTGAATCTCTAGGGCCACCTTTACTACTAGCCCCACTACCCAGGTTCTTCTGTGGTCTACCTCTCGTAGGAGCACTACTCACCCTTACATCAGGCCTTTTCTCTTTTTCATCTAATTCAAAGAAGTCTTGGATTAGGTGGTCTAAAGATCCACATTTGAAGCAACCTCTTCCATTCCCTCCGCACTCGTAGAAATGATGCCTACCATACTGTGAACACTCCAGCCTATTTGGCCGAGCACTACCAACACTTGCGATAGAAGTGGTTTGGGCTTTAGATGTCGAGTATTGCTTGTTCTTGTTTTTACTCGAGAATCCCCCTGAAGTATTCGATCAGATAGTGAATTCTTTCGATCTCTTAGATAAGGACTAATGTGACTTCCCCATCTCTTCGAATTACGTGACTTAATAGCCGCCTTTCTCTTCTCTTTAACCAACTCTTCTACTCTGCAAGCTCTTTCAACTAGTGCTACAAATTTCTTTAGTTCTAGGATGCTGACAAATACTCGGATATCTTCATTCCAGCCATCCTTGAACCTCTTACACATTATGGCCTCGGTGGATACGCACTCTCGAGCGTACTTGCTGAGTCTAACAAACTCACGTTCATACTCCGTCACTGTCATACGGCCTTACTGCAGCTCTAAAAATTCCTTCCTCTTCTAGTCTATAAATCTCTGCTAATGTACTTCTTCTGAAACTCTTCCTGGAAGAACTCCCAAGTTATCCTATCTCTCGGTACAATGAACACAATAGTATTCCACCATTGGTAGGCTGAGTCTAGTAGGAGTGACACTGTACTTCACGCACTCCTCAGGCGTACATGATAGCTCATCAAATACCCTAATGGTATTTTCCAACCAGAACTCTGCTCTTTCTGGGTCATCAATTTTAGCCCGAAATGCTTCGGCCCTTTGCTTTAGTATCTTATCTACTGGGGGTTTCTCTCTCCTAACCAAATCCACTCTTTGCAGAACTACGGGGCATACTGAGGAATCAGAGGAGGTGGGGGAGGTGGAGTATTCAGATTTGCAAGAATGAACTCCGAATACCACACGTCTATCATATGGAGGTAAGCTTCTCTAGCTCCTCTGCCCTAACTCATCGTCATGGGCCCACTATCAACTGGCGCAATCCCTTCGCGGGAGCCAGTGTATTACTTTCCAAATCATCTGTCGTAGTTATTTCAGGATTCATTTACTATATGAAAAACATAATTTATAATCGTTAGGAGTTGTCACACTATCAATATACAACTATGGCATGTATAGATAGACTCGAACTCATGCTAGGTTAGTCCTAGAACTGACTAAACCATAGCTCTGATACCACTAAATGTAACACCCCACACCTATGCCCTACCCCGGGATGGCATACAAGGCATTACAAAAATTTAACACATGTACACAATTATTTCTGAGTCATCAAGACTTGATCAAATTTATAACTTTTTCGAACTTTATTTTATCTTCTTAATACGGTCCTACCAGGCCTCAAACAATCATTAGACAGCACTCAGAACCAACTTGCCTCCTTAGACAAACTTAATAAAAATGATTTTTGAGACAGGGCACATGCCCGTGTGGAAGGGCAACACGCCTATGTGGTTATTATAACATGCCCATGTTATTGGCTCGTCTGACACACACGGCCTAAGTATCTAGGGACACGCCCGTATCCTATGCCCATGTGAATTAAATTCTAAATTCGAACCTACAGGGGCTTTCATACAGCCTGACACACGCTTGTGTCTATGGCCCGTGTCCCTCACACGACCATGACACGCCTGTGTCCAAAAACCTTAACATTCTGTTTCTGATGTTAGCATCTAATAAGGGGTACAAGGCCAAGACGCACGCCCGTGGCAAGAGGCCGTGTCCTCCACGTGACTGAGACACACGGCCGTGTCTCTACTCGTGTGTTTACTACTATGCATATTGACTTGAATTTTTTACGTGCAGGGGACACACGGACGGACAACATGCCGATGGGGCTGGCTGTGTGTCACACACGGCCTAGACACATGCCCGTGTGTCTACCCGTGTGAAAAATATAGGGCTATCTACCAAGCCCTTTGCTACCCCGGAACACAACATAACAACAACCATAGCTAAAGTCTACATGCAATTCATGTATTCAACCATACCAACAATTCCTCATTCATGAAAGACTACTTTGTATTCATATAATAACTTTCAGTATTAGTCATTTTTCATGGCCTTGTACAAAATGAGTAAAATATTAAAGCAAGCGAACACAGTTGGCCCCAAAACAATGTAGCACTAAAATAAAATCAAAGAGTCCTATACATGCCATAATCAAAATTTAATAACTAATTGTACCAAGTGCTTCAATTGATAGTGTGATCGAGGCCTCCGACGTCTGTTGATCCACGAGCTAAATAGGCGACACTATAAGAAGATGGAAAGAAACGGAGTAAGCATAAAGCTTAGTAAGTTGCATAAAATAGATTTAGCAACAACTTTACCATTCATCAACATGCTCTTAATACAAAAGTAGGCATAAGCACAACTTACTCGTCACTATCCAATACAATTCACATAGCATATACTAAGCTCACATCACATACATTTCAAATAGGTACCTGTACCACTCACAACATGGTTATACTTTTCTCGTTTAACTTAAACTGTAACTCTCACCGTTGAACCATTTGAAATGCTATTGGATATTCACTAAGCCTCAAACTTAGGGTATAATACTGATGGCATGTCCCAGACATGGTCTTACACTGGCTCATCCGTTAAGTCGATGCCATGTCTCAGACATGGTATTACACTGGCTATCGAAATCGAGGCGAATGCCATGTCCCAGACATGGTCTTACACTAGCTCTCACATATCCGTCCCGATGCCATGTCCTACACATGGTCTTACATTGACACATCTCGTAGCCGATGCATGTCCCAGACATGTCTTACACTGGCTTTCGTCTCAATGCCAATGCCATGTCCCATACATGGTCTTACACTGGCTCTCATAATGTGGGCGATGCATGTCCCAGACATGTCTTACACTAGCACACAAATAACCCGAATGTCATGGCATGAATATTCAATTTATTTTCTAAGGTTCAAATGGGAGTTCTACTATCTCAATATTCATCATACATAATCATTTCCACAATCAAGCAATTTGTGTTATATCAATTCAAACACCTAGAATAACAATATAGTTGTATTATTTATGTACAACTTACCTCAGATTACAAAATATGGATGACTAGCTCGGCTTAGTCCACTTACTTCGTTTTTCCCCGGTCTAGGCCCAGATTTTGTAATTCTTGATCTAAAATGATAGAAATTAATTCATCTCATAAGCATATTATTCTAGCCACTCAAAAATTCATAATTGGATAAAATGACCGTTTTGCCCATAGATTTTCACAAAATGACCATTTTACCCCTAGGTCTGAAAATTGATTTTTATCATATTTTCTCACTAACCAAGCCTAGCTGATTACTTTTTATACTAGAAGTAGTCCAAAATTCTCAATATTTCATACATTTATTGTTACATTCTAAATTATGGCCTAATTGGAACAATGGTTTCAAGACCACAAATTCGAGATAGAAATAATTATTTTATGATTCTTATGAGGTTTATGTTATGAATGCATGCTTGTGTGAAAGTTTCATGAAGAAATTCTATACATAAAATGTCTAATTGCATTTTAGGGACCAAATTGAATAAAGCGCAAAACTTGCATTCTTGAAGCTTTAAGCATGAAATTGCATTAGATTATGAATTAGAAGGTCTTAATTAGAAATTTTGGCAATTTCTAAGATTTTGGACAAAAATGGACATGCATAGAAAAAAATTGGAAAGAGAAACCCTAAGGGCATTTTGGTCATTAGGTAATTAAAAGAATAAAAAGGAAAAATCAAACCAAGAATGTGTCCATCTTTCTCCTTGGCTGTCGAAAATCATAAAACACCATAGCTAGGGTTTTGTTCAACATTTCCAAGCTCAATAGTAAGTGTTCCCTAGCCTCGTTTTTAATGTTCTTTACATTTTTGAAGTCTCGGTAACATGATCTACCCATTTCTAGCTATATTTTGAGCTAGAGTTCATGTATGAATATTGACCCATGCATGACATGCTTTTATTTTGATGATTTATGGAGGAATATGAATGTTTGATGTATGGTGAACATCTTTTATTAGGTGATTTTTAGTGAAAACACCTAAATAAGGGACTTGTTTGTAAAAGTGTAAAAGTGAGTAGTAATAATGTGAAAAAAAAGAAAATATGGGCTGATATGAGCATAGAAAAGGTTCGGCCAAGCTTGGGTAATCAAGAATATGCATGCATTTCATTTTACGAGATTAGGGACTAAATCGTAAATATGTGAAAGTATAAGGGTCAAAATGTAAATTTACAAGAGTATGATTTATGGACCCATTTGAATAATGTGAATAACAAATAAGTTAAATTTGGAATTATAGACCAAGAAACACGTGAATTGGGACTTGATCGAGGAAAGAATAAAGTATACGACGACTAGGCTCGATTATCATCGTTTTGTATCGAGGTAAGTAGATGTGCAAATAATATGGTATTGTAGTATGTTTTAATGCTTTAATATGATGTGATAAATGTTTTAATTATGAGTTATATGCCTACTGATTGTTGTGAAAGCATTAATGTTATCATGGTTGTTAACCAAGAAGTTACGAACAAGTACGATGGAGATACTATATGCAAGTGAGAAAAATCTCATTTGAACCTTAGGAATAGTTTAGTATACAAGTGACATGTCACTAGGAACTAAGAAGTCTGAACTCGTTGAGTGGTCCGGGTTCGTGAGGTATGTAGCATCCGAGCTCGTTGAGTGGTCGAAGTTCATTATGGATACGATTCATGTAACATCCAAGCTTGTTGAGAGGTCCAAGTTCATTATGGATGTGTTACATGTTATGAGGTAGCTTCGGCTACGTTTGTATATGTGGCACTTATGTGCAAGGTTTCCACGTATCCAATAGTATTCCGAGTGTTCAACGGGTAATGTAACGATTGTAATGAAAGAGGTATGGTTATCGGTACTCTACGATGAGTACATGTACGTACGCTAAACCTATGAGTAATGCTTTGATTAAGATCGATTTAAGATGAGCAAGTATGTATGAGCATATGATGAGTAAGCAGAAAGGTTTGAATGGAGAAAAATATTTATGTATATGTTACCATGTTTTTACATATTGATTGTTTATTACTTTTACATATTATTTATATATAGACTTACTAAGCTTTAATGCTTACTCCCCTCTCTTTCCATCCTTTGTAGTTCTACCAAGCTAGCTCGGGGATTGGAAGCTATCGGAATATTTGATCATACTATCAAAAGACTATTGGGTATAGTGAAATTATTATTTTAAGTATGGCATATATAGGAACTTGGTCATTTTTTTTATATGTGTTATGTTATTTGGCCAATTTGTGAAGGCCTATGATGATGATGATTCTTTTGTAATGGCCATGTGATATGGCTCATATTTGAACATTTGGGTTGTAATCTAATTACCCATACATGCATGTGTTAGTGCCTTGATGGTAGGATATGTTATTGCTTGGTGAATGCATGATAATGATGTGGTATGTTGTTGATTGATGAATGTATGGTAAAGTGTGGATTAAATGCTAAAAGTTAAAGGATGACCTAATGACTTAAAATGACTATGTGCATGAATACACAATTTGAGGTTATGGTAACAAGTTTAATAATGCATAAAATGGGTGTGGAATGCCTCTAAATGGTGCAACAAATAAGGGTGCAATAAGATGACATTGTGAAGATGTGAGATTGCCATGGTGTAGAATGTTTGATTGTATAAATATGTCATGTTGCATGTTATAAAGTGTGTTTGAATGTATGAGTGATTGAGGGTGACCAATGGCTTGGAAAATAGCCTCCAAAAAGATCCATACGGGCAGACACACAGGCATGTGTCTAGGCCATGTGTGACACATGGCCAGCCCCTTGGACGTGTTGCCCAGCCGTGTGTCCCCTGCACCTAAAATTTCTAAGTCAGTTTGCATGGTAGTAAACACACGGGTAGAGACACGGCTGTGTGTCTCAACCGTGTGAAGGACACAGCCTAGCACATGGGTGTGTGCCATGGCCTTGTGCCCCTAAATAAGTGATGACGTCATAAACAGAATGTTCAGGTTTTTGGACACAGGCGAGGACACGGGCGTGTCTAGGCATTGTGAGGGACACGGGCCAAGGACACAGGCATGTGCTCGACCATGTGAAAACCCCTGTAAGTTCGAAATGAAAAATAATTTTTAGAAATCCCTCACAGGTACGGGACACGAGTGTGTCCCAAAGTACACGGACATGTGCATCGCCTCCACATTGGTGTGTGAGGCTCAACCTTAGAAATTTTCTTAGAATTCTTGATCGCGTGATTTCGTGATAGGTTTTAAATATTTATAATTACTCGTTCTTGACCTAACTATTATCACGATGTAGACAAGTGTACCTATCGAACAGTGGTATAGTTTTAGCAAGCCCGAATTGTCGAACCCAAAGGAACTAAAAGTACTAGTAATGATTGTCTTTTTATTATCTAGCCTAAGAATAAAGAGGTTTTGTTTTAATTAACTAATGATCTAAACTAAGAATGCACAAAGAATAGAATTGGGGAATTGCTTTTGGGAAAATTGATTGAATGAAAACAATACCTAAGGAAAAATCCACCTAGACTTTACTTGTTATTCTGGCTCCGAATCGGACGATTTATTCATTTAACTTGTTCCGTAGAGATCCCTAAGTTATGTTATTATCCCTATTCAAAAGTAATAACATCTAATCCCTAGATTGAATAATCGAGACTTTTCTCTAATTAACACTCTAGGGTTGCATTAACTCGATCTATGGATCCCCTTATTAGGTTTCACCCTAATCTAGAAAAATCTTGTCACCCTATTTCTAGGTGCACAATCAACTCCACTTAATTATGACAAATGTACTCTTAGACAGGGTCTATTCCTCCTCTGAATAAGAGCATGTCTTGAATCAGTATCCTGGGATATCAAAACAAGAATTAAGAACAAGTTAAATATTTATCATACGATTCAGAAAATAATAACAAGATTCATCTTAGGTTTCATTCCCCTTAGGTATTTAGGGGTTTTAGTTCATAACTAAATAAGAAAACATCTCAGAAGAATAAAGAATACAAAACATAAAGAAAACCCAAAAACTCTTGAAGGGGAATTGAGGAGAGATCTTCAGTCTTAATGATGAATCTGGCTTCTAAGATGGATCAATCGGCTTCCTTGGAGTAATTCCTTACTCCCTCTTCTCTGCCTCCCTTTTTCTCCTCCTCTAGGGTGTATTTATAGGCTTTGGAATGCCTAAAAACCCTCAAAATTGACCTTTTTCTGAATTGGACTAAACTTGGGCTCGGCAGGGACACACCCGTGTTTGATTACTTCAGGCCATGCTTGAGCCTGCCAAATTGACACGACTATGTGGTCTGCCCGTGTGAGGAGGTCCAGGCCGTGTTGATTTGGTACTTTGGCCCATTTTCTCCATTTTTGGCCCGTTTCTCGTTCCTTTCGCTCTCCTATGCTCTTCTAAGTATAAAACATGAAATTAAAGCATTAGGAGAATCGAATTGACCAATTCTAATGAGAAATCATCCATAAAATGCATTAAAAATGGGGTAAAAATATGTATAATTTATGGTATCGGGCTCGTTTTAGGGTAAAAATATGTACAATTCTAATAAGACCGTATCACCAGCCTTAAGTTGATTTGAAGAGGTATCGGGCTCGTTTTGGCATAGTTTTGATTTTTCGGGTGTTCTTGGTTTGTGTGTTCTCCATTCATCGAGTTCCTCGATATGTAGTCTTCGATCTTCATGAACAGGTCCTCTACTATTACTTGAGAACGACTCGTGTGCTTCCTTCAGACTCATTTTTTGCAAAGTAGGTTTCACCATATTGTTAGTTTTAGTAGGATGGTTTAAATACTTACCTTCAATCCCTGATGTGTTACCAGAATTGCAAGCTTGAAGGGTGATTGTTTCGACTCCCACCTGGAGTGTGAGTTCACCTGTGCCAACATTAATGATAGTTTTAACAGTTGCTAAAAAGGGCCTTCCTAGGATTAAGGGAGTGTTGCTATCCTCTTCTATGTCTAGAACAATAAAGTCAACGGGAAATATAAATTTATCGATTTTAACTAGCACATATTCAATAATACCTCTAGGGAATCTTATAGTTTTATCAACTAATTGAATGCTCATCCTAGTCTGTTTGGGTTTCCCGAGACCTAGTTGCTTAAACATTTTGTAAGGCATGACGTTGATACTAGCCCCTAGATCAGCCAATGCATAATTAATATCTAAACTACCAATTAAGTAAGGAATAGTAAAGCTCCCTGGATCTTTTAGTTTGTTGGGTAGTTTATTTTGGAGAATGGCTGAGTAAACTGCGTTTAGCTCCACATGCGACGCCTCGTCCAACTTTCGCTTATTTGCTAAAAGCTCCTTTAAAAATTTCATTGCGTTTGGTATCTGCGATAGAGCTTCAATAAAATGTAAGTTAATATGTAATTTTTTTAAGAGTTTAAGGAATTTACCAAATTGTTCATCTGAGCGGTCTTTCCTTGTCGCGTTGGGGTATGGCACACGAAATTTATATTCGACAGGCACTGGTTTGTTTTTATTATAATCTACCTCACCTTGACCTTTGCTTACCACAATTTCGTGCATCGGTTCTGGTTCAGGCTCAATGACTCATACGTCATCTTGAATATTAATTGCGTTGAGTTGTTCCCTTGGGTTAGGTTCGGTATTACTTGGCAAACTACCTTGTGGTCGTTCAGAGATTAGTTTGGAAAGCTAGCCTATCTGAGTCTCGAGCCCTTGGATCGACGCTTGTTGATTCTTAGGTGCTGCTCGGTGTTCTAAAAATGGGTTTCTGACACTGATATGAACTTTGAGAGCATCTCTTCAAGATTTGGCTTCTTTTCCTATTGGTAGGGTGGTTGTTGGTAGCCTGGAGGATGTTGTCGTCTTTGATTTCCTTGTCCGCCCCACGAGAAATTGGGGTGGTTCCTCCAACCTGCATTGTAAGTGTTATTGTATGGATTGTTTTGAGGTCGAGGATTATTACCCATGTAATTTAATTGCTCGTTATCCATGTTATGGCCATAAGGTTGGTATGCCGAATGGTTTGTTCCACCACTACTTGCTTCGCACTGCATTACTGGGTGAACCTGTGATGAATTAAGAAAACCATCAATCTTTTTATTTAAGAATTCTACCTGATTAGAGAGCATGGTGACCAAATCGACGTTATAAACACCGGCTGTTTTCGTTGGCTTTGTCCTCATGACTTGCCACTGATAGTTATTCAGTGACATTTCTTCTATAAACTCATAGGTATCTTCCGGTGTTTTATTGTTGATGGTTCCGCTAGCAGCTGCGTCAACCATTTGCCGAGTCGAAAGATTCAGACCATTGTGAAATGTTTGTACTTGGAGCCAAAGTGGTAACCCATGGTGAGGGCACCTTCTCAAAAGGTCCTTTTATCTCTCTCATGCATCGTAGAGTGTTTCTAAATCCATCTGCACAAAAGAAGAGATATCATTACGTAATTTAGCCAGTTTAGCCGACGAAAAATATTTCAGTAAAAATTTTTCAGTCATTTGTTCCCAAGTAGTAATTGACCCTCGTGGTAACGAGTTCAACCACTGTTTAGCTTTTTTCCTTAAAGAAAAAAGGAATAACCGAAGACGAATGGCATCATCAGAAACGCCATTGATTTTAAATGTATCACAAAATTCCAGAAAGTTTGCTAAGTGAGCGTTGGGATCTTCATCCTGCAAACCATCAAACTGAACAAATTTTTGTATCATCTGAATAGTGTTAGGTTTTAATTCAAAAGTATTTGCAGCTATAGCAGGTCTAACTATGCTAGATTCAATTCTTGATAAAGAAGGTTTAGCATAATCATACATAGTGCATGGAGCAGGATTTTGATTAACCGCAATTGCAGGAGGTAGATGATTACCTTGGTTTTCAGCCATCTCTTCGGTTGGGGATTGAGTATCGTCTTCTTGCTCATTCTCTGTGTATCTTAAGCTTCGCCTTATTTCTCTTTGGTTTCTATGAACTGTGGGATCGATTTCTTCGTCAAAAATTAGTGACCCTGACAAGTTTCTTCTAGTTATAAACTATCAAAACCTGCCAAGAGAAAGAAAGAGTAGATTAATAAATAATAATAATAAAAAAATTAAATTAAATTTCAAGAAAAATAAATGACTAAAGTAATAAAAATTGAGCGTTCCTAATATCTTAGTTCCCCGGCAACGGCGCCAAAAACTTGATCGCGTGATTTCGTGATAGGTTTTAAATATTTATAATTACTCGTTCTTGAACTAACTATTATCGCGATGTAGGCAAGTGTACCTATTAAACAGTAGTATAGTTTTAGCAAGACTAGATTGTCGAACCCAAAGGAACTAAAAGTACTAGTAATGACTGTCTTTTTATTATCTAGCCTAAGAATAAAGAGGTTTTGTTTTAATTAACTAATGATCTAAACTAAGAACATACAAAGAATAGAATTAGGGAATTGCTTTTGGGAAAATCGATTGAATGAAGACAATACCTAAGGAAAAATCCACCTGGACTTTACTTGTTATTCTGGCTCCAAATCAGACGATTTATTCATTCAACTTGTTCCGTAGAGATCCCTAAGTTATGTTATTATCCCTATTCAATACTAATAACATCTAATCCTTAGATTGAATAACCGAGCCTTTTCTCTAATTAACACTCTAGGGTTGTATTAACTCGATCTATGAATCCCCTTATTAGGTTTCACCCTAATCCGGCAAAATCTTGTCACCCTATTTCTAAGCGCGCAATCAACTCCGCTTAATTATGACAAATGTACTCTTAGACAGGGTCTATTTCTCCTCTGAATAAGAGCATGTCTTCAAACAGTATCCTGTGATATCAAAACAAGAATTAAGAACACATAATTAAGAACAAGTTAAATATTTATCATACGATTCAGAAAATAATAACAAGATTCGTCTTAGGTTTCATTCCCCTTAGGTATTTAGGGGTTTTAGTTCATAACTAAATAAGAAAACATCTCAGAAGAATATAAAGAAAACCCAAAAACTCCTGAAGGGGAATTGAGGAGAGATCTTCAGTTTTGATGATGAATCCGGCTTCTAAGATGGATCAATCGGCTTCCTAGTAGTAATTCCTTAATCCCTCTTCTCTGCCTCCCTTTTTCTCCTCCTCTAGGGTGTATTTATAGGCTTTGGAATGCCTAAAAATCCTCAAAATTGGCCTTTTCCGAATTGGACTCAACTTGGACTCGGCAGGGACACGTCCATGGCACACGCCCGTGTTTGATTACTTCAGGCCATGCTTGAGCCTGCCAAATTGACACGACTGTGTGGTCTGCCCGTGTGAGGAGGTCCAGGCCGTGTTGATTGTGTACTTTGGCTCATTTTCTCCGTTTTTGGCCCTTTTCTCGTTCCTTTCGCTCTCCTATGCTCTCCTAAGTATAAAACATGAAATTAAAGCATTAGGAGCATCGAATTCACCAATTCTAATGAGAAATCATCCATAAAATGCATTAAACATGGGGCAAAAATATGTATAATTTACAGTTTTTCAATTCTTTTAAGTTCTCGAATTAGTTTCGGATTGTTTTTAATGTATGTTTTGGATCTCGTAGGTCCATAATAAGGACAATATGATTTTGTTTGATTGATTTTAATTTGGAATGAAATTTGATAATCCATGTGTTTTGAAAATGCCCTGTCTATTCACGGTAATGCCTCGTACCTTGTCCCGATCTTGGGTAGAGGTAAGGGGTGTTACATTTATGACCTATTTTAAAACTTATGCAAAATGGTCATTTTTAGGGTTTTCATGAGAAATCTCTTCACAAAAGTTGTTTATTTCACAACCATGATTCATTTTCTTCCATAAAATTTCAGAAAACATCATGAACACTCTAATGCTAAAACCCTAGACTTTCAACCATTTTTGCAAAATAGTCCTCTTATTAGAAAGTTCATGTTACAAGGGGTTCAAAAATACAAAAATCATCAAGAATAACCTTCTAAATGACTTACTTGTAAGAGATACAAATGGCTAATATTTTGAGCTCTCTAAAACCCCCTTTTTGATGCTGAAAATCGGTGAAGAAGAAGAAGATGATAAAGTGATAGCACCTTTTTTTTATTTTATTTCTATTTTGTTAAGTAAGCCACCAACACCTACCTAACCTTTGACTCTTTGAATTCCTTTTCCCTTGGCCAGCCATCACTTATATAATGGCCTAATTTTACTTTAAAGACCTCTAATTTATGATACATGACAATTTAACACCCTTAACTATCAAATTAAAACTTTTGCACTTTATGCAATTTAGTCTTTTTTCGCAATTAAGCTCACAAATGCTAAAATTATTTCACCAAATTTTTCATGCACTGATATAAACATGCTATAACTCTAAAATAATAATAAAATACTTTCTCTGACTTCAGATTGGTGGTCTCGAAACCACTGTTCCGACTAAACCCAAAATCAAGTTGTTACATGACTTGATTTGGTTTGATCATTAAGATATGTCCCTCCTGATGAATTGATCTTCATTTATGGACTTGAATAATTTGACAATATCAACATAGCCCAAAGATTTTATTTCAAGAAATTGCCAACTATAAATAGGACAAGTAGGACTTTGTCATAGTGGTGATGGAAGTGGGCAATTCCATTGGCAGATAGTTGACACTTCAAAAACTTTCCCAACATTAACAAATATTCAACTTAGATTATAATAAAAATATAAAAATTATAGTACCCGTTGTTAATTTATAACATATGAAATATAAATTTAACTATTTTTTAATAACTAATATAAATTATTTATAAAATTTAATTTGAATATGTCAATTATATTTTAATTTTTAATTTATATAAATGAGAAGAAAATTAATGATTTGACACTCAAATTAGCTTTTTGAAAAACCAAATGCTAGATTTTCTAACTTTTGGATTTGGTTTAGACAGCTGGTTTGAACCCAAAAGATGGTTGTCTAGTGGATAAAAAAAATTCGAGTTTCAAAGGGAACGTTAAATAAGCCTAAAGTAGTGTTGAACTGGTTTTGTCTGGTAGAGCAGGAATTTGAGGGCCCCTTGTCCCTGAAATTCACAATCATGGTATTCAAATTCCTCATTATTGCCGCCATGAAGACAGTTTTATTGGAAAAAACAGCGCTGTAAAGCGATGAAGAGCTCATAAATTAAATTCAACACCTGAGGACATATGCTACCATAAATTACATATATAAAGGCTAATTTATTATTTCATCAAAATCTTAGAAGCTTGTCCTCATGTTCATTTGTCTTTGGCTGGATTTGGGTCCATGGCCAAGGACATGTAAACCCATGCTCCTCGATAATAACACAGCTACCAATGCAAAAGGACCTTAATTGTGGAGCTGGCCGAGACCGTACTAGCATCTCTTAGGTGTTAGCCTCTTAGCAACCTATACATATTTGTCTGGCCGGTGAATTTAGTTGTATTTATAACTCTTTCATGAGTAGCAGAGGAGAGGGATTTTTCTAAATAAGAAGTAATAGATTTATCTAAAGTTTAAAAATCGAGATTAAGTGTCCTTGATAATAACATAAATAGTTTTTGTCAACTATATGTCCTTCATCTATCGAATATGTGTGACCCAAGACAAAAGCCCTCAAGTTTCAGATTAATCATCCAGTGGGCTGGCAATAAATAAAGAAAACGAAATAGAATTATTGGACCGTTATTTAGAATAAAAAAGATGTTGTTTTAAGAAAAACTTAATACTCGAATTGAAGTATTTAAATATAAGTTTAAAAATCGTGGTTATTTGAAATCGAATTGAATTTTATTTTTATTTAATATATAATTTATTTAAATTTTTATGATATAGAAGCAAATATTTTATATTTAAAATAGTAAAAATATTTTGAAAATTCTTAAACATTTATTTATTTTTAGAAATATTTGTGAAAATTGTTTTAAAATTTTGTCAAATAATACTCAAAAGACATAAAGCAAAGCTCATTTTGTCAAAATGAGTCTAAAATCCTAAACAAAAAATTAATATGAAAAATCCAATAACTGAATTGAATCAAATTATAATGGGTGATTCAAAAAATCCAAAAAACCCGACCAAACGGAACTGATATCACCCCTAGTTAAAGGCGGTGAGGTGTTAATTGTATTAGAGAAGTTTAATAGAATTAAATTAACCCCAATGGCTTAGTGAACCCTACCATGTCATAACAAATCTATATCTATAATAGTATTTAAAGGTTTGACTGGGTTGATGCCATCCTCAATTAGATTCCAATTCAATTGTGAAATTATTCAAAAATTAATATGGAAAACTTGATAACTGAAACGAATTATATTGGATGGTTTAAAAAGTCCAAAAAACCCGAGTGAACTCGATCGATATCACCTTTAATCAAAGGCTGATGAGGCATCAATTGCGTTAAAGAAATTTTATAGAATTAAATTAGCCTCAATGGGCATAGTGAACCCTACCATGTCATAACAAATATATATACTATTATTTAAAGTTTTGACTGAGTTGATGTCACTCTCAATCAAATTCTAATTCAATTGTGAAATTATCAAAAGCCTAATATTTTTATAAAAGAAACAAATATAATTTTAAAGGTTTTCCTTTTTTTTTTTACTCACAATTTAGAAAAAAATTACAACCAAATAATAGGATTTGGACTCAAGATCTTAAAATCTTATTTTCCTTAACTTTGCAATTTCAACCAAAGTGACATTTAATATTCATAAAAAATTTTATAAATCTAATACGTAAATATTTCATTCATATCATAAATATGTAGGGATGGCAATGGAGTGAGGTGAGAGTGTGTCACATCCTAAAAATCGGATTAATGAAGTGTGAGAGTGGTCATGCTTTGTTTTTGTGTTAAAAGTTGTGAAATTCTATCAAGAAATTAATTTGTTGTAGTGGTTAAGTGTTAGTTGAGCGTGCTTAAGGTCTTGTGATCAAAACCTTTACTGTAAATTTCTTTTTTCCAAAATTTCCACATTGCGTTGCTTTATTCCATCCTTATTCCCAAGTTGTTTTTTATTCTTTTATTAGTTTTTTTTCCTCTCTCTTTCTTTGTTTTTCCAACCACCATTTGCTAGCTCCTATTGTTATTTTATTTCTATTTTTCTTTGGTTGGTTTCATTTGTTTTTAGTGACGTTCAACACTTTGTTCTTTTCCTTTTTCTCTTGTGATTTCGATCATTATTGAGGTGAAACTTGGCAAGGTGGTTAGTTCTCCGACAACCTAAGATCGTTATTAGGCTGCTGTTTCTTGAAGGTTTTGGATTTCGCGCGGTAGTACTCACATTAAAATTTGTCAAGGTTGTGTATAGAAAAACTCGAAAAATAGCTAATGACAGAAAGCCAAAAACTAAACTATCGATGCCATATGGTCATGTGCTAGGCTATGTAGTAGGCCATGTGTCATACATGGTTTGGGCTATTTGGATCGTGTGGGCACACGATCTAACCTTTTGGGTTGTGTGGGCCACATGGGCCTGTAGGCATTTTCTAAAAATTCTTGTTTTGGTCTGTTTTGTTTCAATACTTGTATTTAGCCTTTTTGTAAGGTTCGTACCACTTAATTAAGACCTGAAAACAAGGTATCAGTGAATATGCTTTTTTGTTGATGTGTTTAGAGTATTTGTAATATATATTTGCATGTTATGATACTAGTAGTTATGGTGGTATGTTTTGGTTTGCTATGTCTGTATAAGTTTGTATAATGTATGATTTTGTTAATTATTATTTCTGAATCTATTATGTAACCATGCATGTGATTTCATGGCAAAACTGATGTGTTTCTACAAGCTTTAATAAATCTGTTTTGTAGAGCATGGACTTCCATGCCATTTATTTCTACTACTATGCGTCAGCATGTCCTACATGCTCACCATTCTAATTTTGTACATGCATTCCATGATACATTGCATGAGGTCTGGGATAATGTTGAAGGAGGAAGATTCTGTATTGGCAGTTTAATGATTTGCGTATTTAGTGGCTTGACCACATATATTTGATTTGGCAGTTTTACTGCATATTGTTAAGCCATTGTTGCCGGGAAACCCGGGATAATTTTAGTGTGTTTTGGATGGATGAGTTCGGGAGAGAAATCTATTTTGGTGTGTAGTGGAGTTGGGTAGGACGTTTCTTGAAAAGTCCGCATTATGATTTTCTGAAAAATATTGCATTGGCGTAATCATGCATACTCAATTCTATTTGACTGATCATTATGAAATTTTCTATGGTTTTCTATTTTGTATATCATAATGTGTGTAATCTCAATTTGAGTTTTAGCTATACATTGAGCTTTATAGCTCACCCTTATGTTTTATTTTTGACATTTCAAGTAATCGATAAATTAGAGTCGGGCGATGTTCAGGAGCTTGGATGGTTTTATCAATTAAACTAAAATTGGTGATTTTCGTAATTATTAGATTTAGGCTTTTGGGGGACTGTAAATTTTTTTTAGGTTTGTTTTGGTTTCCGTTTAATTTGTCAATATAGATATTTGCGAAAACGATACTGTAAAACCTCGCGGGAAAAAAAATTAAAATTCAATGTTTCTAAATTTAAAATTTGGAAGTTTTCTTCTATAAGCTAAGTAACCCTTAAAGTGTTTTTCTGTAAATAAACAAATGGTATTAAAAAAATGTTTGTTTTAATACTTAAAATGATCTAGCCACATTAGCGCTTTCAAAACGTGCGACTTTGAATTCGAATTCTGGGTTTTAATTAAGTGTTTTCAAACTTTGGGTTTTTTTTTCTAAAACGTCTATAAGAGTTTCGCCATAATTTCATGTTTTCGAAACGCGCTTTTAGCTCGATCAAAACAAAGGCTTTTTAACAAGTTAATGTGATTCCTCAACATTCAGTCATAACTTCTAGGCAGGGTTTAGAGTGTTACAGAGTGAATATTGCTAGATCCACCTCTGCTTCGCAATTGGCATGCTTTGCACCACCATCCACCTCGCTCCACTATGGATGAATAATATTGAAAACCACTACCACCTTCTTTAATGTTGGATGCATCCATCTTTATTGTAACACCCTTTACCTAGCTTAGAAGTTTAGGCCAAGTCTAGAGGCTACATCAATTCATATCAAAATAAGCCAACCTTTTACTACTAGAAATCAACAGTCGACCTGCTTGAGCCTGTGGGTTACCTGTAATCCAAACAAACAGATAAAATGAGTTTTCACTCAGTGTGTAACTTATATCCTTAATTAAACAGTAATATAACATATATGATTTCAGTTCCACTTTAGTCAGTTAATTCTCAAAATCAGATACAGAAATAGAAACAGAAGATATCTGATACAATTGCAGAATAGTTCAGATACAGATGCAGATTCCTACCCCTAATCGCTACACACCATCTCCGTCCATCCCTATACACTATATAAAATATGAAGTACCCATCCATCCCTACACATCGCATAGTGACTGCATGTCACATTTCAGAATACTTGTAGCCTAGCTGCCAGATCAAAATGCAATAATTCGCCAAAATTAGAAATGTACGCGGCTTAGCCACCGGATTTAATAGATATCAAATACAAGTATACAATAATACAATTTTAGATCATGCTCATGTAATGCAATCACACTAATTTATCATATCTCATAGCAAATGTATATATATCAGAATAATAGATTACTCTGTAACAAATTGTTAGATAACACTTTTAATGTCTATTTTAGATCTCACAGGCCCTAAGATAGGCCTACGTTTGAATAGAACGATGATTATGGCCATAGGGAAAAATCTTAATTTTTGGCCCACATGCCCGTGTAGATTCACACGGCCTAGGTGGCTGGCCCATAGTCCATACGGCCTGGAAGATGCCTGTGTGCCCATCTCATTACCACACACGGCCTGCTACACCATCTGACACATAGCCATGTGTCCCAAAATAATGAGTTACACAGTCTAGCTACAGACCAACACATATTTGTGTGATTTTTGATCCACAATTTACCTCACATGGCTTGGACACACACCTGTGTACCTGGTTCATGTGACCCAAATTGGCAAATAGTGAGTTACATGGCCTGACACACTGCCGTGTGGCTTACACGACCTACCACACAGTTTGGCACACGACCGTGTGGCATCGAGAGCCATGTTTTTCGGTATTAAAAATTCATAGAAAATTGTGTTTTCGTTACACACTTTATACGGATTCAACACAGAAGCAACAAGAGTGATTCCAAAGCCTAAAAATGACAACCAAAGGTTTAATCAACTACTTAAACGAAACAATTCGCACAAGAACAACAATCAACCCAACATGTTGTGAACTTCAATGCAAACCCCCATAACAACTAACACTTACCAATGAATCAACAACAATTACTCAAATTTAGACTACTGGAAGAATATTTTCCACAAGACCTTTTCCTAACAAAACCCCAATCGCACAATTAACGAAAATTCAAACAAACAACAGTAATTTCTAACTTCGAAAAACAACAACGAAATTTTGCAAAAACAAAAGAAAATTACGACAGAACTTACGCAACAACCTTTCAAACGACGCAACGAACAATGTAGAATTCTCAATTAAAGTCAATAACAGTTTATAAAAGCAAGCAAAAAGAAAAAGAAAGAAAGGTGAAAGAAGAAAGAAAGAAGAAAAGAACAAGAAGAACAAAAGAAGAAGAAGAAAAAGAAAAAGTTAAAGAACATCGGTTTTAAAACAACAAAAACTAATAGGCTTTTATCAAGTAGCATAAAAATATTTCCTTAAAGCATGCGTAGAGACTCGAACACAGAACTAAAAAGTATACTAAAGCTCAACCATTGAGCCAACAAGCTCATTCTTAACCCAAATTAATGCCGAAATAGACTTAAGTCAAATGTTCAACGCTAAAGGTCAAGTCAAACAAAGCAACACAAGTATGGTTTGAACCTCTAACCTATAACATACAAACAGATCACTTAGCCACAAATATAGAGACTTAATTATGTTAAAATTTAACAAACAACCCTCAAATTTTTAGGGCATTACATTTACCCCACCCCACTCTGCTTCAATTTAATTTTTGCTACTCATCTTTAATATTTTCAATCTTTTTAAAGTCAAATAAATATTTAAACATAAAATATATGGATTTTTCTATATTACATTATTATATATTTACCCTTTTAATAGTCTATATATACAAAGATAAAATGATAATTTCATATAGTGGAGCGGGTCAGGATGAGACAACCAATTACCATAATTGCTTCATACTTACTATCAAAAGAAAAAAAAATCATACCATCTCGCCCCCACATCCAGTTTTCAAAAAATAAAAAATCAATTCCAAATAAAACGAATCAATTATCTATTTAATTGAACAGTTCGAATTTTGCCATCCTATAAATATTCCATAATCTTGGTGACATTAAGCACGTGGATTCCTTTTGGGTTCGTATTAAAACTATTATGCATCCAATGGTAAAGTCCATTAAGATCAATTTCCTTTGACGTGTTATTTGATTGTCGTTCTAACTTACATGCTTTACCTACAAATTCTAATGTACGCTCAATATCAACTAAATGGTTGGTAAAGTTTGAACTTGTTAACAAAAATTTTTTCCTTCAAATGGACCTCAGCACTTTAACAGGCCCAAGCTTCTCTGATGAAATAAGTTGGTAACTCAAAAAATTTGAAATATAAAACATATTAGGACAAGGAGATAATTTTGCAATATTTTTCTTGGTGCAAGTAATTGAATTACACTTGGGAGACGGGTAGCTATGGATTATTTTTTCTAAAAAGTAACGTGTGGTTGAAGGTTTAATGAAAGTTAGATGGAAGCTATTTTGAGTTTTGACATGAATTAAAAGGGTTATCGTAGTTTTTAAGAACCAAATACCACTCATTAACTACCACAATAAAACGTTGTTTCTTTTTCTTTTTAACTTGAATTTTACTAAGTCAAGTATTGGAAAAAAGCATCTCCATTGAGAAAAGAAGGGAATAATCTTAGTCTTTGTCCTTATCTTAAGATTGGATATTAATCATTGAGGATATAAATTAAACCTAGTAAAAACATACATCACCTATAGATAACACTTGGCTTATCATAGTTTTAATTCTTTAAATGGGTGATTAACATTCTAGACTTGGCCAATGACATAAGATCAGATGCCATCAAATACATTTGATATGAAGTCATTACTACAAGCATGAGCAGCTTGAAGACTGAGCCAGTAGCACAATAATAGAGTTCATATTATATATGATAATTTTGCTAGAAGCCGTCAAGAAAATTATTGTTTTTACTAACTGTAACACCCCAAACCCGGCCTGGTAGTTTGGCTCGAATCTGGCGTGTCACATTGAAGTGTTTTTCGGAAACCATGTTTCCATTAAAAACCCTTCTTAGTAATTAAAAACTTGTACCCTTTTTTAAACCTTGTTAGAAAACCTCAGCTGAATATCATTCTTAACAACTTTGTAAAAAAAATCCTGGCAGTGGTGGACACTTAATTTAAAAACAATTGCGGTTACGTGATGTTTTGAACAACAGTAGTTGCTTTGGAAAACCATGTTCTAATACTAGCAATTATAAGAACAATAAATAAAATTCCAAATTTGAAATCCAGAAAATTACAACGGCTTTACAACAACCCACATAAAAACATTTAAAAGCAATAATCAAAACTATAACATAAATAGTGTGTGTGGCTTCCTCCGAGCCCCTCGTAGCCCCGATCCGTCTAAGGCTGGAAATTACCTGAAAGGTTAATAAACGGGGTGAGTTTACGAAAACTCAGTATGAAATCCCCAACTATAAAAAGGAACAGTCAGTCATATAAAAGAATTAAACGTCTGGCCCCAGCCTTACTTACAGTTTCAGTACCAATTGGGCCATAGCCCATTATAACAGACAGTACCGGATGGGCTTTAACCCATTACAGAATAAGAAACATTATCGAACTAGAATCGAATCGAATCGAATTAGGTGACGAATCGAATCGATGTCGAAATGTAATCAAAATCGAATTGGTATCAAGTAACAGAATCAAAATCAGAATGTGAATGCAATCCCAACCTAGCCTATAACCAACCGCTACACTCCACCCGTACCAGCCCTACACTCCATGTGGGAGTAGCTCAACCCACCCAAATTTCTACACTCCACAGTTGCAAAGATTGTCGCTCGGATATCGATAAGTTGAGGCAAAGCCTCCAAGACGTGGACAAGCCACTTTCAAGATTTCCTCCATCAAGATAACCCATAACCCATGCAATGATATAAATGTCATGGCATACAACATACGTAATCGAATATCGCCCATATTTGAATCAAACAACCACACCAAGTCATTCATATCACCAACATATATTCACAATCAAATTCACAACCACACAAATCCAAGTCACCACTTGCAAGAAGGGCAAAATAGTCATTTAACACCCTAGGGCAAAATGGTAATTTTTACCTCACAAGGTATCTCGGTAATTCTACCCTACAGGGGTATTTCAGTAATTCTACCCTACAAGGGTATTTCGGTATTTCTACCCTACAAGGGTATTTCGATAATTCTACCCTTCAGGGGTATTTCGGTAATTCTACCCTACAGGGGTATTTCGATATTATACAAATCAAGAGTATTTTGATAATTTCACAAATCAGAGGTATTTTGGTAATTTTACAAGTCAGGGGTATTTTAGTAATTTTACAAACCAGGGGTATTTTAGTAATTTTACAAACCAGGGGTATTTTAGTAATTTTACAAACCAGGGGTATTTTGGTAATTTTACTGATCGAGGGTATTTTGGTAATTTTGTAAACTAAGGGTAAAACAGTAATTCTGTAAATCGAGGGTAAAACGGTAATTCTATAAATCTAGGGTAAAATGGTAATTCTATAAATCGAGGGTAAAACGGTAATTCTGTAAATCGAAGGTAAAATAGTAATTCTATAAATCAAGGGTAAAACGGTAATTCTGTAAATCGAGGGTAAAAATAGTAATTCTATAAATCGAGGGTAAAACGATAATTACAGAAATCGAGGTAAAATGGTAATTCTATCTTACAGAGTATTTCAAAGAATTTTACAAATCGAGGTATTTCAAAGAATTTTGCAAACCGAGGGTATTTCGTAATTTTACAAATCGAGGATATTTGGGTAATTTTATAAATCGGGGTACTCGGGAATTTTACAAGTTGAGGGTATTTCAGAATTTGGTAAACTAAAGTATTATAAATGTGGATAACAATACGAATGGGCCTAAAGCTATTCTCACCAAATGGGCCCACACGCTCGTGTGGCCCTTTTAGCCCAAACCTAGCCACAGATATGCGATTCACCTAGCCTAGTCCAATATTTACTACACAATCAAACAACTTATCCAATTGGGCCCGTAGGCCCATTAGGCCCACATGGCCCCTTTCGACCCATCGCGGCCCGAAGTAGCCATCCAACAATAAGAGTAGTGATAAATACACACCTGATTGGAGACTAGAGTTAATCCACGCTCCGAGCACTCTTAGCCGACGCCCAACCCAAACGAGCACGCCATACAGCGAAAGGGATCAGCCAAGAAAGGTACCTTTACTCTCCTCATGGTTCTCTCTATTTAAAGCCAGCTTCGCATCCACTCTTATGTTAGCTTTTCGATGTGGGATCCCTCCATTATCAGAGTTTAAATTCAACACCAACTCTTGCCACCCCTTGTTAGCAAAATAAATGCTCTTCGCTTGCCATGAGTTTCGAACCCTGGACCTCCTTGCCACCTCTATAACGCAACCTTCCTGCCTCTTATGTGGCGCTACTTTGCCACTAGACCACAAGGCTTTTTGTGTCACAATTTCTCCAACAATATTCTTAAGGCCTACCTACTACACCCAGGGTTTGATTCACCTTAAACCAATTTTTTTTTGCTAGAGTCCAGGTTTTAAACCTAGGACTTCTCCAACACTTCTCAACACACTTAACCACTAAAATAAGCCTTCATTAGCAAAATTTACACGCACAACAAAATATTATAAGCTGCCTTCAACCGCTCCGATGCTTAAGGCCTAAAACTTCTAAGCCCAAATTTAGGGTGTTACAACTCTACCTCCCTTTAAGAAATTTCGTCCCTGAAATTTCCATCTAACAGGGTGGTCGTGTAACATCTACCCCACTACGCTACCGCTGCGCACTCTGATCCTACTATCACTATCATACTTCAACCAGAACTTGAAACATCTCATACATAGAACACTTATTCATTGAAGGCATACATATTTATCACACATATATACAATTTCTATATCCAAACATCACATTCACATAAAATAAATACCAAATTTAAATTCAAACCAATATCTAAAGAATCCACAGTATTTCAATTTCTAAACAGACAAAAGTATTCAGAAGACTTACGGATTCGGCGTTGGAGACTCGGTGTGCCACACTTTTTAAGAAAAATACTTCAAACTGAACACGTGGTTGAAAATAATTTTCTGAACTTCAACCTTCGAAAACCCAATCCACAGCCGAGTTGTTGCAACCTAGGCTCTGATACCACTAAATGTAACACCCCAAACCCGGCCTGGTAGTTTGGCTCGAATCTGGCGTGTCACATTGAAGTGTTTTTCGAAGACCATGTTTCCATTAAAACCCCTTCTTAGTAATTAAAAACTTGTACCCTTTTTTAAACCTTGTTAGAAAACCTCACCTGAATATCATTCTTAACAACTTTGTAAAAAAATCACGGCGTTATGGACACTTAATTTAAAAACAATTGCGGTTACGTGATGTTTTGAACAACGATGAGTTGCTTTGGAAAACCATGTTCTAATACTAGCAATTATAAGAACAATACATAAAATTCCAAATTTGAAATCCAGAAAATTACAACGGCTTTACAACAACCCACATAAAAACATTTAAAAGCAATAATCAAAACTATAACATAAATAGTGTGTGGCTTCCTCCGAGCCCTCGTAGCCCCGATCCGCCTAAGGTGGAAATTACCGAAGGTTAATAAACGGGGTGAGTTTACGAAAACTCAGCAGAAATCCCCAACTATAAAAAGGAACAATCCATATAAAAGAATTAAACGTCTGCCCCACCTTACTTACAGCCAAGACCAATTGGGCTTTAGCCCATTATAACAGACAAGATCGATGGGCTTTAACCCATTACGAATAAGAAACATTATCGTAACTAGAATCGTAATCGAATCGAATCGTAATTAGGTGACGTAATCGTAATCAAGATCGTGTAATAGAATCAAAATCGAATTGGTATCAAGTAATGTAATCAAAATCGAATGTGAATGCAATCCCAACCCAAATATAACCAACCGCTACACCCCACCCGTATTTCACCCTACACTCCATGTGGGAATAGCTCAACCCACCCAAATTTACACTCCACGGTTGCAAAAGATTGTCGCTCGGATATCGATAAGTTGAGGCAAAGCCTCCAAGACGTGGACAAGCCACTCTCGATTTCCTCCATCAAGATAACCCATAACCCATGCAACCGATATAAATGTCATGGCATACAACATACGTAATCGTAATATCGCCCATATTTGAATCAAACAATCCACAATCAAGTCATTCATATCACCAACATATATTCACAATCAAATTCACAACCACACAAATCCAAGTCAATCACTTGCCCACAAGGGCAAAACAGTCATTTAACACCCTAGGGCAAAATGGTAATTTTTACCTCACAAGGTATCTCGGTAATTCTACCCTACAAGGGTATTTCAGTAATTCTACCCTACAAGGGTATTTCGGTATTTCTACCCTACAAGGGTATTTCTTAATTCTACCCTTCGTGGTATTTCTAATTCTACCCTACAGGGTATTTTGATATTATACAAATCGAGAGTATTTTGATAATCTTAAATCGATTTTGCACGCTCAGAATATTTTAAATGAAACCCAAACCGCAGTATTTGGCAATATGTCAATTGAATTTTTTGAAACCTGTTTCATTAAAACCTTTAATAAAAACTTGTACCTTTTAAACTGTTAGAAAACCTAATTATTTTAACAATTTAAAAATCGTAGTGGACATTAATTTAAAAACAATCGTCTTTTTTAACAATTTTTGAAAACCAGTTTAAAAGCAATTATAAGAAAAAAAATTCAAATTTGAATCCAAAATTAAAGGTTAAACACCATAAAAACTTTAAAACAATAATCAAAACTATAAATAAAATTGCTTCTCCAGCCCTCCTCTAGTGAAATTCGAAAGTAAAGGTGAGTTCAAACTAAAATCCCAACAAAAAGAACGAAAAAAAATTAAGTCCATTTTAATTACCAATGGGCTAGCCTTATAGACACGATGGGCTTTAACCCATTAGATAAAACATTTCAATAAACAAAGAATATTGGTCATAACGGTAAATCAAAATCGATTGTAAAGAAAAAATGAGGAATAATCCAACACAAACCAACTACATCACGCTACACCATGGGATAGCTAACCACACTAATCCAATAGATTTGTCAACAATTAGAAAGCTCAGGACAACATATTCCTCCATCAGATACCCATACCCTCAAATAAATTCAGGATAAACATACAAATCCCCAATTTAAAAAACAAAAGATTAATCCCAACTTTTACATAAATTAAACCAAGCAGCACTTCAAGGAAAGCTTAACCCCAGAAAGAATTTACCTACAAGTATCAATTTACTCAGGGTTTAAATCCACAAGGGTATTTTATTACCCACAGGTATTAATCTACCCTTGATTTAATTCTACTCGGATTTGTATTAACAAACAAATTTTTAATTTCAAAATGGATTTTGGTAATTTTCAAGGGGTTTTAGAATTTTCAAACCGGGATTTTAGAATTTTACAAACCGGTATTTAGAATTTTAAAACGGTATTTTGGTAATTTCTACGGGTATTTTGGAATTTTGTAAACTAAGGAAAAAAATAAATCAGGTAAAACGAATTTATAAATCGAAAAGGAATTCTTAAACAGGAAAGAATTCAAACAGTAAAATGTAATTCATAAATGGGTAAAGGAATTAATCAGGTAAAATGAATTCATAAATTTCACAAATCGAGGGTATTTTGGTAATTTTACAAGTCGGGGTATATCTCTTGCCATGAGTTTAACTGACCCCTCCACCTCTATAAACCTTCGCTTTTGTGCGTACTTTGCCACAGACCACAAGGCTTTTGTCCAATTTCTCCAACAATATTCTAAGGCTACCTACTACACCGGTTTGATTACCTTAAACCAATTTTTTTGCTAGAGTCGGTTTAACCTAGGACTTCTCAACACTTCTCAACACATTAACCACTAAAATAGCCTTCATTAGCAAAATTTCACGACAAAAAATTTATATGCCTTCAACTGATCTTAAGGCCTAAAATTCTAACCAAATTTAGGTTACAACTCTACTCCTTTAAGAATTTGTCAAATTTCCATTAGTGGTGTGTAACCTACCCCACTCTCCACTGATCCTACTTCACTATCATACTTCAACGAATTGAAACATCTCCATGAACACTATATTGAAGGAACTATTTATCACATTTAAATTTCTATATCAAATCACATTACATAAAATAAATACCAAATTTAAATCAAACCAATATCTAAAGAATCACAGTTTCAATTTTAAATGAAAAGTATTAAATTACGATGTTGGAGACTTCCAACTTTTTAAAAAATACTAACGAACACGGGTGAAAATAATTTTAATTCAACCTTAACCAATCACGAAGTTGTTGCAACCTAGGCTCGATACTAAATGTAACACCCCAAACCGCCGTAGTTTGGCTCGAATCTGGGTCACATTGAAGTGTTTTTAACCATGTTTCCATTAAAACCCTTCTTAGTAATTAAAACTTGTACCCTTTTTAAACCTTGTTAGAAAACCTCACAATATCATTCTTAACAACTTTGTAAAAAAATCGATGGGACACTTAATTTAAAAACAATTGGTTACGTGATGTTTTGAACAAAGTTGCTTTGGAAAACCATGTTCTAATACTAGCAATTATAAGAACAATAATAAAATTCCAAATTTGAAATCCGAAAATTACAACGCTTTACAACAACCCACATAAAAACATTTAAAAGCAATAATCAAAACTATACATAAATAGTGTGTGGCTTCCTCCGGCCCTCGAGCCGATCCGCTAAGGTGGAAATTACGAAGGTTAATAACGGTGAGTTTAAAACTCGGAAATCCCCAACTATAAAAGGACGTCATATAAAAGAATTAAACGTCTGCCCATACTTATCCAATTGGGCTTAGCCCATTATAAGACACGATGGGCTTTAACCCATTCGATAAAAACATTATCGAACTAGAATCGAATCGAATCAATCGATTAGGTGGAATCGAATCATCGTAATAGAATCAAAATAATTGGTATCAAATGAATCAAAATCGAATGTGAATGCAATCCCAACCACTATAACCAACTACACCCACGCACTACACTCATGTGGAATAGCTCAACCCACCCACACACTCCACTCAGATTGTCGGATATCAAAGTTGAGGCAAAGCCTCCGACGTGGACAAGCCACTCAATTCCTCCATCAAGATAACCCATAACCATGCAAGATATAAATGTCATGGCATACAACATCGATCGAATATCGCCATATTTGAATCACACAGCAAGTCATTCATATCACAACATATATTCACAATCAAATTACAACCACAGTCAAGTCAATCATTGCCCACAAGGGAAAATCATTACACCCTAGGGCAATGGTAATTTTACCTCACAAGGTTATCCAGGTTAATCCAGGTTGTTCCAGGTTTATCCTGTTTATCCGTTTTAATTTATTAAGGTTTGATTTAGTTTATTTAACGTTTATTTAAGTTTATTTAAGTTTGATTGTTTGATTTAAGGAAAATAGGAGATAAGGAAAGATAAGAAAATAAGAAAATAAGAAATAAGGAAAAAAAGAAAATAGGAAAGATTATTAATTTAAGTTATTTAAGTTATTTAAGTTGGATTTAAGGGATTTAGTTATTGAAAATTAGAAAGGCAACTAAAGGCCGGCCTTTCCAACCATCCCATTAAAATCAGGGCTGCCCCTCCCCCAAAAAAATGTATTCTACAAAAAAGGCAAAACTTCGTTTAACACCTTTTTAGCCATTTATACATTCCTTAAAAAATTCTACGCCTGCTAAACTTGTTCCAGTTTATTTCAAATTAGCCGGTTACTAACATTTTTTGACATCATATACTAAAACTTAAATTAGAAAAATAGCTTACCTAGCAAATAGAATGTATCTTAACAATCATATCAGTTTTCTTTTTAATAACAAAAAGTTCTAATTAATAAAAAACAAAAATAACAAAACATTATTAGAATATGTGTGCTTTTAAAAAATACAGAAAAAATAACAATTTAAGACCAACCCAACCGCTTGAGTGTTTTAACTTCTAAACCTTATAAATCTTTTAACTTAAACATTAATTAAAAACGGTATTAAAATGTTTTAAATTTGAAACTAATAAAAAAAATCAATTAACAAATGTTAACCAAAAATTAAAAAAAAAAAGCCCCCAGAATAGTAAGTAGAACCCAAAAGAATAAATAACTTTACATGGCTCCTAACGGGTTAATAAAATAAAATGAACAAAAAAATGAGAAAAAAACCACCTACCCCACCGAACCCCCCCAGTCGATGAACGCCTTCCACCACCAAAGAAACCTTAAACAATCATAAATAACAATAGAAATACGAAAGATTTCAGTGATCCAGGTTATCCAGGTTATTCAGTTATCCCGTTATTCGGGTTTAAAATTTATTAAGTTGATTTAGTTTATTTAAACGTTTATTTAACGTTTATTTAACGTTTGATTGTTTGAAAAGGAAATAGGAAGATAAGAAAGATTAAGAAAATTGAAAATAAGAGATAAGAAAATTAAGGAAATAGGAAAGATTAGTTATTTAAGTTTATTTAAGGTTATTTAAGTTGGATTTAGGATTTATGTTAATTGAAAATAGAAGGCAATCAAGGCCCGGCAACCAAGTCCCATTAAAATCATGCGCCTGCCGCCTCCCACAAAGAACTGTACCCCCACCAAACCATAAGCAAAAGCTCGTTTTAACCCTTTGGCTTTAATACATCCTTAAAAATCTTACGCCCTCCAACTCCTGCTTCCAGTTTTATTCAATTAGCCGTTTCTAACATTTTTTCGTTTAACGTCACTATACAAAACTTAAATCAAAAATAGCTACCTAGCAAATACCAATGTACCTTAAATTCAATTCGGACCCTCCCTAATAAATTTAGAATTTAATTCAATAAAAACAATTAATAACAAAACATTATTAAAAAATATGTGTGGCTTTAAAAATAAGGTAAAATTCTACTACCACCTTACGCAAACACGTTAATTTCACAAATCGTGGGTATTTTGGTAATTTTACAAGTCAGGGGTATTTTAGTAATTTTACAAACCAGGGCTATTTTAGTAATTTTACAAACCAGGGGTATTTTAGTAATTTTACAAACCAGGGGTATTTTGGTAATTTTACTGATCGAGGGTATTTTGGTAATTTTGTAAACTAAGGGTAAAACAGTAATTCTGTAAATCGAGGGTAAAACGGTAATTCTATAAATAGAGGGTAAAATGGTAATTCTATAAATCGAGGGTAAAACGGTAATTCTGTAAATCGAGGGTAAAATAGTAATTCTATAAATCGAGGGTAAAACGGTAATTCTGTAAATCGAGGGTAAAAATAGTAACTCTATAAATCGAGGGTAAAACGATAATTCTGTAAATCGAGGGTAAAATGGTAATTCTATCTTACAGGAGTATTTCAGTAATTTTACAAATCGAGGGTATTTTAGTAATTTTGCAAACTGAGGGTATTTCTGTAATTTTACAAATCGAGGATATTTGGGTAATTTTATAAATCGGGGGTACTCTGGGAATTTTACAAGTTGAGGGTATTTCAGTAATTTGGTAAACTAAAGTATTCTAAACAGGGATAACAATACGAATGGGCCTAAAGCCTATTCTCTACCAAATGGGCCCACACGCCGTGTGGCCCTTTTAGCCCAAACCTAGCCACAGATATGCGATTCACCTAGCCTAGTCCAATATTTACTACACAATCAAACAACTTATCCAATTGGGCCCGTAGGCCCATTAGGCCCACATGGCCCCTTTCGACCCATCGCGGCCCGAAGTAGCCATCCAACAACAAGAGTAGTGATAAATACACACCTGATTGGAGACTAGAGTTAATCCACGCTCCGAGCACTCTTAGCCGACGCCCAACCCAAACGAGCACGCCATACAAATGAAGGGATCACCAAGAAAGGTACCTTTACTCTCCTCATGGTTCTCTCTATTTAAAGCCGACCAGATCCACTCTTATGTTAGCTTTTCGATGTGGGATCCTCTATTATCGAGTTTAAATTCAACACCAACTCTTGCCACCCTTGTTAGCAAAATAAATGCTCTTCGCTTGCCATGAGTTTCAACCTGGACCCCTTGCCACCTCTATAACGCAACCTTCCTGCCTCTTATGTGGCGCTACTTTGCCACTAGACCACAAGGCTTTTTGTGTCACAATTTCTCCAACAATATTCTTAAGGCCTACCTACTACACCCAGGGTTTGATTCACCTTAAACCAATTTTTTTTTGCTAGAGTCCAGGTTTTAAACCTAGGACTTCTCCAACACTTCTCAACACACTTAACCACTAAAATAAGCCTTCATTAGCGAAATTTACACGCACAACAAAATATTATAAGCTGCCTTCAACCGCTCCGATGCTTAAGGCCTAAAACTTCTAGGCCCAAATTGTGGTGTTACAACTCTACCTCCCTTTAAGAAATTTCGTCCCCGAAATTTCCATCTAACAGGTGGTCGGTAACATCTACCCCACTACGCTATCACACAAGACTCGATCCTACTATCACTATCATACTTCAACCGTAACTTGAAACATCTCATACATAGAACACTTATTCATTGAAGGCATACATATTTATCACACATATATACAATTTCTATATCCAAACATCACATTCACATAAAATAAATACCAAATTTAAATTCAAACCAATATCTAAAGAATCCACAAGATTTCAATTTCTAAATGCACAAAAGTATTCGAAGACTTACGGATTCGGCGTTGGAGACTTCGGTGTGCCACACTTTTAAGAAAAATACTTCAAACCGAACACGTGGTTGAAAATAATTTTCGAACTTCAACCTTCGAAACCCAATCCACAGTAGAGTTGTTGCAACCTAGGCTCGATACCACTAAATGTAACACCCCAAACCCGCCCGGTAGTTTGGCTCGAATCATGCGTGTCACATTGAAGTGTTTTTGAAGACCATGTTTCCATTAAAACCCTTCTTAGTAATTAAAAACTTGTACCCTTTTTAAACCTTGTTAGAAAACCTCACCAATATCATTCTTAACAACTTTGTAAAAAATCACGGCAAAGCGGACACTTAATTTAAAAACAATTGCGGTTACGTGATGTTTTGAACAACGAGAGTTGCTTTGGAAAACCATGTTCTAATACTAGCAATTATAAGAACAATAAATAAAATTCCAAATTTGAAATCCGAAAATTACAACGGCTTTACAACAACCCACATAAAAACATTTAAAAGCAATAATCAAAACTATAACATAAATAGTGTGTGTGGCTTCCTCCGAGCCCCTCGTAGCCCCGATCCGCCTAAGGTGGAAATTACCGAAAGGTTAATAAACGGGTGAGTTTACGAAAACTCAGCAGAAATCCCCAACTATAAAAGGAACACAATACCATATAAAAGAATTAAACGTCTGCCCCACCTTACTTACTTACGCCAAGACTAATTGGGCCTTAGCCCATTATAACAGACAAGATCGGATGGGCTTTAACCCATTACGTATAAGAAACATTATCGTAACTAGAATCGTAATCGTAATCGAATCGAATTAGGTGACGTAATCGTAATCGAGATCGTAATAGAATCAAAATCGAATTGGTATCAAGTAATGTAATCAAAATCGTAATGTGAATGCAATCCCAACCCACTTATAACCAACCGCTACACTCCACCGCATCACCCTACACTCCATGTGGGAATAGCTCAACCCACCCACCCTACACTCCACGATTGCGAGATTGTCGCTCAGATATCGAGAAGTTGAGGCAAAGCCCAAAGACGTGGACAAGCCACTCTCAAGATTTCCTCCATCAAGATAACCCATAACCCATGCAATCGATATAAATGTCATGGCATACAACATACGTAATCGTAATATCTGCCCATATTTGAATCAAACAAATCACAGTCAAGTCATTCATATCACCAACATATATTCACAATCAAATTCACAACCACACAAATTAAGTCAATCACTTGCCCACAAGGGCAAAATACCATTTAACACCCTAGGGCAAAATGGTAATTTTTACCTCACAAGGTATCTCGGTAATTCTACCCTACAAGGGTATTTCAGTAATTCTACCCTACAAGGGTATTTCGGTATTTCTACCCTACAAGGGTATTTCGGTAATTCTACCCTTCAGGGGTATTTCGGTAATTCTACCCTACAGGGGTATTTTGATATTATACAAATCGAGAGTATTTTGATAATTTCACAAATCAGGGGTATTTTGGTAATTTTACAAGTCAGGGGTATTTTAGTAATTTTACAAACCAGGGCTATTTTAGTAATTTTACAAACCAGGGGTATTTTAGTAATTTTACAAACCAGGGGTATTTTGGTAATTTTACTGATCGAGGGTATTTTGGTAATTTTGTAAACTAAGGGTAAAACAGTAATTCTGTAAATCGAGGGTAAAACGGTAATTCTATAAATCGAGGGTAAAATGGTAATTCTATAAATCGAGGGTAAAACGGTAATTCTGTAAATCGAGGGTAAAATAGTAATTCTATAAATCGAGGGTAAAACGGTAATTACAGAATCGAGGGTAAAAATAGTAATTCTATAAATCGAGGGTAAAACGATAATTCTGTAAATCGAGGGTAAAATGGTAATTCTATCTTACAGGAGTATTTCAGTAATTTTACAAATCGAGGGTATTTCAGTAATTTTGCAAACTGAGGGTATTTCGTAATTTTACAAATCGAGGATATTTGGGTAATTTTATAAATCTGGGGTACTGGGAATTTTACAAGTTGAGGGTATTTCAAGAATTTGGTAAACTAAAGTATTCTAAACAGGATAACAATACGAATGGGCCTAAAGCCTATTCTCTACCCAAATGGGCCCACACGCCGTGTGGCCTTTTAGCCCAAACCTAGCCACAGATATGCGATTCACCTAGCCTAGTCCAATATTTACTACACAATCAAACAACTTATCCAATTGGGCCCAGAGGCCCATTAGGCCCACATGGCCCCTTTCACCCATCGCGCCCAAGTAGCCATCCAACAACAAGAGTAGTGATAAATACACACCGATTGGAGACTAGAGTTAATCCACGCCCGAGCACTCTTAGCCGACGCCCAACCCAAACGAAAGCACGCCATACAAATAAAGGGATCACCAAGAAAGGTACCTTTACTCTCCTCATGGTTCTCTCTATTTAAAGCCAGCTTCGCATCCACTCTTATGTTAGCTTTTCGATGTGGGATCCCTCCATTATCAGAGTTTAAATTCAACACCAACTCTTGCCACCCCTTGTTAGCAAAATAAATGCTCTTCGCTTGCCATGAGTTTCGAACCTTGGACCCCCTTGCCACCTCTATAACGCAACCTTCCTGCCTCTTATGTGGCGCTACTTTGCCACTAGACCACAAGGCTTTTTGTGTCACAATTTCTCCAACAATATTCTTAAGGCCTACCTACTACACCCAGGGTTTGATTCACCTTAAACCAATTTTTTTTTGCTAGAGTCCAGGTTTTAAACCTAGGACTTCTCCAACACTTCTCAACACACTTAACCACTAAAATAAGCCTTCATTAGCAAAATTTACACGCACAACAAAATATTATAAGCTGCCTTCAACCGCTCCGATGCTTAAGGCCTAAAACTTCTAAGCCCAAATTTAGGGTGTTACAACTCTACCTCCCTTTAAGAAATTTCGTCCCTGAAATTTCCATCTAACAGGGTGGTCGTGTAACATCTACCCCACTACGCTACCGCTGCGCACTCTGATCCTACTATCACTATCATACTTCAACCAGAACTTGAAACATCTCATACATAGAACACTTATTCATTGAAGCAGACACATATTTATCACACATATATACAATTTCTATATCCAAACATCACATTCACATAAAATAAATACCAAATTTAAATTCAAACCAATATCTAAAGAATCCACAGTATTTCAATTTCTAAATAGACAAAAGTATTCAAAAGACTTACGGATTCGGCGTTGGAGACTCGGTGTGCCACACTTTTTAAGAAAAATACTTCAAACTGAACACGTGGTTGAAAATAATTTTTTGAACTTCAACCTTCGAAAACCCAATCCACAGCCGAGTTGTTGCAACCTAGGCTCTGATACCACTAAATGTAACACCCCAAACCCGGCCTGGTAGTTTGGCTCGAATCTGGCGTGTCACATTGAAGTGTTTTTCGAAAACCATGTTTCCATTAAAACCCCTTCTTAGTAATTAAAAACTTGTACCCTTTTTTAAACCTTGTTAGAAAACCTCACCTGAATATCATTCTTAACAACTTTGTAAAAAAAATCCTGGCAGTGGCGGACACTTAATTTAAAAACAATTGCGGTTACGTGATGTTTTGAACAACAATAGTTGCTTTGGAAAACCATGTTCTAATACTAGCAATTATAAGAACAATAAATAAAATTCCAAATTTGAAATCCAGAAAATTACAACGGCTTTACAACAACCCACATAAAAACATTTAAAAGCAATAATCAAAACTATATCATAAATAGTGTGTGTGGCTTCCTCCGAGCCCCTCGTAGCCCCGATCCGTCTAAGGCTGGAAATTACCTGAAAGGTTAATAAACGGGGTGAGTTTACGAAAACTCGGTGTGAAATCCCCAACTATAAAAGGAACAATCAGGTCATATAAAAGAATTAAACGTCTGCCCCACCTTACTTACAGGCCAGTACCAATTGGGCCTTAGCCCATTATAACAGACAAGCACAGGATGGGCTTTAACCCATTACGTAATAAGAAACATTATCGAACTAGAATCGTAATCGAATCGAATCGTAATTAGGTGACGTAATCGAATCAAGATCGGTAATAGAATCAAAATCGAATTGGTATCAAGTAATGTAATCAAAATCGAATGTGAATGCAATCCCAACCCAACCTATAACCAACCGCTACACTCCACCGCATCACCCTACACTCAATGTGGGAATAGCTCAACCCACCCAAATTTACACTCCACAGTTGCGATTGTCGTCAGATATCAAGAAGTTGAGGCAAAGCCTCCAAGACGTGGACAAGCCACTTTCGAGATTTCCTCCATCAAGATAACCCATAACCATGCAACTGATATAAATGTCATGGCATACAACATACGTAATCGTAATATCGCCCATATTTGAATCAAACAAACACAAATCAAGTCATTCATATCATCAACATATATTCACAATCAAATTCAATCAACCACACAAATCCAAGTCAATCACTTGCCCACAAGGGCAAAACACTCATTTGACACCCTAGGGCAAAATGGTAATTTTTACCTCACAAGGTATCTCGGTAATTCTACCCTACAAGGGTATTTCAGTAATTCTACCCTTCAAGGGTATTTCGGTATTTCTACCCTACAAGGGTATTTCGGTAATTCTACCCTTCAGGGGTATTTGATAATTCTACCCTACAGGGTATTTTGATATTATACAAATCGAGAGTATTTTGATAATTTCACAAATCGTGGTATTTTGGTAATTTTACAAGTCGTGGGTATTTTAGTAATTTTACAAACCAGTATTATTTTAGTAATTTTACAAACCGAGGTATTTTAGTAATTTTATAAACCGAGGTATTTTGGTAATTTTACCGATCGAGGTATTTTGGTAATTTTGTAAACTAAGGGTAAAACAAGAATTTCAGAATCGAGGGTAAAACGGTAATTCTATAAATCGAGGTAAAATGGTAATTCTATAAATCGAGGGTAAAAGCAGAATTACAGAAATCGAGGGTAAAATAGTAATTCTATAAATCGAGGGTAAAACGGTAATTACAGTAAATCGAGGGTAAAATAGTAATTCTATAAATCGAGGGTAAAACGATAATTCAGAATCGAGGTAAAATGGTAATTCTATCTTACAGAGTATTTCAAGAATTTTACAAATCGAGGTATTTCAAGAATTTTGCAAACCGAGGGTATTTTGTAATTTTACAAATCGAGGATATTTGGGTAATTTTATAAATCGGGGGTACTCTGGGAATTTTACAAGTTGAGGGTATTTCAGTAATTTGGTAAACTAAAGTATTCTAAACAGGGATAACAATACGAATGGGCCTAAAGCCTATTCTCTACCAAATGGGCCCACACGCCGTGTGGCCCTTTTAGCCCAAACCTAGCCACAGATATGCGATTCACCTAGCCTAGTCCAATATTTACTACACAATCAAACAACTTATCCAATTGGGCCCGTAGGTCTATTAGGCCCACATGGCCCCTTTCGACCCATCGCAACCCGAAGTAGCCATCCAACAACAAGAGTAGTGATAAATACACACCTGATTGGAGACTAGAGTTAATCCACGCTCCGAGCACTCTTAGCCGACGCCCAACCCAAACGAGCACGCCATACAGCGAAAGGGATCAGCCAAGAAAGGTACCTTTACTCTCCTCATGGTTCTCTCTATTTAAAGCCAGCTTCGCATCCACTCTTATGTTAGCTTTTCGATGTGGGATCCCTCCATTATCAGAGTTTAAATTCAACACCAACTCTTGCCACCCCTTGTTAGCAAAATAAATGCTCTTCGCTTGCCATGAGTTTCGAACCCTGGACCCCCTTGCCACCTCTATAACGCAACCTTCCTGCCTCTTATGTGGCGCTACTTTGCCACTAGACCACAAGGCTTTTTGTGTCACAATTTCTCCAACAATATTCTTAAAGCCTACCTACTACACCCAGGGTTTGATTCACCTTAAACCAATTTTTTTTTGCTAGAGTCCAGGTTTTAAACCTAGGACTTCTCCAACACTTCTCAACACACTTAACCACTAAAATAAGCCTTCATTAGCTAAATTTACACGCACAACAAAATATTATAAGCTGCCTTCAACCGCTCCGATGCTTAAGGCCTAAAACTTCTAGGCCCAAATTCAGGGTGTTACAACTCTACCTCCCTTTAAGAAATTTCGTCCCTGAAATTTCCATCTAACAGGGTGGTCGTGTAACATCTACCCCACTACGCCATCAATGCAAGACTCGATCCTACTATCACTATCATATTTCAACCAGAACTTGAAACATCTCATACATAGAACACTTATTCATTGAAGTAGACACATATTTATCACTCATATATACAATTTCTATATCCAAACATCACATTCACATAAAATAAATACCAAATTTAAATTCAAACCAATATCTAAAGAATCCACAGTATTTCAATTTCTAAACAGACAAAAGTATTCAGAAGACTTACGGATTCAGCGTTGGAGACTCGGTGTGCCACACTTTTTAAGAAAAATACTTCAAACTGAACACGTGGTTGAAAATAATTTTCGAACTTCAACCTTCGAAAACCCAATCCACGTAGAGTTGTTGCAACCTAGGCTCGATACCACTAAATGTAACACCCCAAACCCTACCGGTAGTTTGGCTCGAATCAAGGCGTGTCACATTGAAGTGTTTTTCAAAACCATGTTTCCATTAAAACCCTTCTTAGTAATTAAAAACTTGTACCCTTTTTTAAACCTTTTTAGAAAACCTCACCTGAATATCATTCTTAACAACTTTGTAAAAAAAATCCTGGCAGTGGCGGACACTTAATTTAAAAACAATTGCGGTTACGTGATGTTTTGAACAATAGTAGTTGCTTTGGAAAACCATGTTCTAATACTAGCAATTATAAGAACAATAAATAAAATTCCAAATTTGAAATCCAGAAAATTACAACGGCTTTACAACAACCCACATAAAAACATTTAAAAGCAATAATCAAAACTATAACATAAATAGTGTGTGTGGCTTCCTCCGAGCCCCTCAAGCCCCGATCCGTCTAAGGCTGGAAATTACCGAAGGTTAATAAACGGGGTGAGTTTACGAAAACTCGCAGAAATCCCCAACTATAAAAAGGAACAACGGTCATATAAAAGAATTAAACGTCTGCCCCACCTTACTTATAGTTTCAGACCAATTGGGCCTTAGCCCATTATAACAGACAAGACGGATGGGCTTTAACCCATTACGTATAAGAAACATTATCGTAACTAGAATCGTAATCGAATCGAATCGTAATTAGGTGACGAATCGTAATCAAGATCGTAATAGGATCAAAATCGAATTGGTATCAAGTAATGTAATCAAAATCGAATGTGAATGCAATCCCAACCCACTTTATAACCAACCGCTACACTCCACCGTACCACCCTACACTCCATGTGGGAATAGCTCAACCCACCCAAATTTACACTCCACAGTTGCAAGATTGTCGTCAGATATCAAGAAGTTGAGGCAAAGCCTCCAAGACGTGGACAAGCCACTTTCAAGATTTCCTCCATCAAGATAACCCATAACCCATGCAACCGATATAAATGTCATGGCATACAACATACGTAATCGAATATCGCCCATATTTGAATCAAACAAATCCACATCAAGTCATTCATATCACCAACATATATTCACAATCAAATTCACAACCACACAAATTAAGTCAATCACTTGCCCACAAGGGCAAAACAGTCATTTAACACCCTAGGGCAAAATGGTAATTTTTACCTCACAAGGTATCTCGGTAATTCTACCCTACAAGGGTATTTCAGTAATTCTACCCTACAAGGGTATTTCGGTATTTCTACCCTACAAGGGTATTTCGGTAATTCTACCCTTCAGGGGTATTTCGGTAATTCTACCCTACAGGGGTATTTTGATATTATACAAATCGAGAGTATTTTGATAATTTCACAAATCAGGGGTATTTTGGTAATTTTACAAGTCAGGGGTATTTTAGTAATTTTACAAACCGTATTATTTTAGTAATTTTACAAACCAGGGGTATTTTAGTAATTTTACAAACCAGGGGTATTTTGGTAATTTTACTGATCGAGGGTATTTTGGTAATTTTGTAAACTAAGGGTAAAACAGTAATTCTGTAAATCGAGGGTAAAACGGTAATTCTATAAATCGAGGGTAAAATGGTAATTCTATAAATCGAGGGTAAAACGGTAATTCTGTAAATCGAGGGTAAAATAGTAATTCTATAAATCGAGGGTAAAACGGTAATTCTGTAAATCGAGGGTAAAAATAGTAATTCTATAAATCGAGGGTAAAACGATAATTCTGTAAATCGAGGGTAAAATGGTAATTCTATCTTACAGGAGTATTTCAGTAATTTTACAAATCGAGGTATTTCAAGAATTTTGCAAACCGAGGTATTTCTGTAATTTTACAAATCGAGGATATTTGGGTAATTTTATAAATCGGGGGTACTCTGGGAATTTTACAAGTTGAGGGTATTTCAGTAATTTGGTAAACTAAAGTATTCTAAACAGGGATAACAATACGAATGGGCCTAAAGCCTATTCTCGGCCCAAATGGGCCCACACGCTCGTGTGGCCCTTTTAGCCCAAACCTAGCCACAGATATGCGATTCACCTAGCCTAGTCCAATATTTACTACACAATCAAACAACTTATCCAATTGGGCCCGTAGGCCCATTAGGCCCACATGGCCCCTTTCGACCCATCGCGGCCCGAAGTAGCCATCCAACAACAAGAGTAGTGATAAATACACACCTGATTGGAGACTAGAGTTAATCCACGCTCCGAGCACTCTTAGCCGACGCCCAACCCAAACGAGCACGCCATACAAATGAAAGGATCACCAAGAAAGGTACCTTTACTCTCCTCATGGTTCTCTCTATTTAAAGCCAGCTTCGCATCCACTCTTATGTTAGCTTTTCGATGTGGGATCCCTCCATTATCAGAGTTTAAATTCAACACCAACTCTTGCCACCCCTTGTTAGCAAAATAAATGCTCTTCGCTTGCCATGAGTTTCGAACCCTGGACCTCCTTGCCACCTCTATAACGCAACCTTCCTGCCTCTTATGTGGCGCTGCTTTGCCACTAGACCACAAGGCTTTTTGTGTCACAATTTCTCCAACAATATTCTTAACGCCTACCTACTACACCCAGGGTTTGATTCACCTTAAACCAATTTTTTTTGCTAGAGTCCAGGTTTTAAACCTAGGACTTCTCCAACACTTCTCAACACACTTAACCACTAAAACAAGCCTTCATTAGCGAAATTTACACGCACAACAAAATATTATAAGCTGCCTTCAACCGCTCCGATGCTTAAGGCCTAAAACTTCTAGGCCAAAATTCAGGGTGTTACACTAACATTTTACACAAATACGCAAATCATAGATTGTTAGAAACAAACAAGCTGATTGAAATTTAATTGCTTCAAAAACAATTACTGAATATATTTGTAGTTTAATGATTCAAACTAGAGTTAAACAATTAGTTGGTTTAACTAATCTGACATCTTCCATTCATCATTCTCAATCCACACATTTTGAATTTTAAATTAACCTTCTACATAAAGCAATTAAATTAGTTCTAAATTTTATCCACCAAAAAAAAAAATTGTTCACGTAAAAATCAACTTGACTGCACTAATTTGCTGGTCTAGTTTTTAGTTTTATATATAATATGACTTAGAAGGATCAAACATGAGTATAACTTGTCCATGTGCATTTATATAAACTTCGACATTTAAGATTACATAACGCATGCCATGATAACATTTTCACTACTATGAAGTAGATATAAAATTATCCTTTCTCTATGTCAAAGGGCCTAGAATTGATATATAAGAAAGTTAATAAGTTGATATATAACAAACAGTATCCAAACTCCAATGGCATTCCAAATACAAAACTTTGATGTGCAGCAGAGGAATATAAATTCCTTACCCAGTCCTCAACATAGATGCCTTCAATAAAAATATAGTTCAAAAAATTTCATCGAGAAAGAATGGATTAAAAATTAACCGTCAATCCAGATAATATGAGCAATAGAACTTCAATTTCATTTGAAACCAACAAATAATTCAGAGGAAAAGAAAATTTATAGAGGTTTAAGAGAGAACATACAAAGATTTGTTGAAACCCAACCAAATCAGTTAAAATTCTTCTCCGATCAAGTAAATGCAATGAGAATTTGCAATTTCTCCCAAAACCTATACCCTAAAAGAAAATGCCTTAGATTGCCCAAAAGTTTCGGTATAAATCATATATCAAGAACGTCATAGAAAATAGATTATAGCTATAAATCAATAGTATAAAAATAAGATTGTACCTTTTCTGAATTGAAATTTGACTTTTGATAGATTTTTACAATAAACTCTAAACGTTTTTTGATTTTTTAATTCTAAATCTATGTAACCGGTGATGGCTTTGAGTTGGGTAGACGGTAATTAAAAATATAGTTATTTTATAGAGTTGGGAGCATGATAAAATTTGTATCTCTTTTAAATTTAATGACATGACTTTATTAAAATTATGATTCTTAGAAGTTAGAATGAACCTTATGTATTAAAAATGATGATTCTTAGAAGTTAGAATGAACCTTATGTAAGTTACTCCCTATAAAAATACTTTTAAGTTATTTATAGTATTATAAGTTATTAAATATTTTTAATGAGTTAGATTGTTTACGTTTTCTCATATAAAAAATCTACTCATTCCTAAAATTAAATAAAAGTTGTTGGTTAAGTGTATACATTAATATTAGATTGTTGTTTATATTTTAGGATAAGTTTTAAGGTGTTATATTTATATATATATATATATATATATAAAGGAAAATTCATTAATTCATTACATGAATGGGATCATATGATTTGAGGAAAAAAATAACAAATACTCGTCAGAGGTGATGAAGAACAAGTTCCATCAATATAAAAAAGGCTTTAGTTGCTCATCAATAGAACAATATGACACGTTGATAATTGGATCTATCACAACTCAAACACGACATATCTGAAGTGATTGCAGACACTTAATACAATAAGAAAATCAACCCAAAATGGTCGAAAGTGACGAGCAAAAATCGACAAAAAAAACTGAGCATCTACTAAACTAGAGAGGATGGCAACAAAACCATCCTAAAATAACTTGCAAAAGCAAAATTAAAAAACTTACGACAAGAGCCTACAAAAACTTGAAACATTTGGAGAGAAAAAAAACGGGTGGTAACAAAACCCGGAGACTAACATTGCCACGAGCAAACAACTTGGAGAGAAAACAAAATTTTAAGGTTTTTTAGAAGGTATAATATACTTAAAATAATATTTTTAAAAAAGGGATCATATTCTATAGCAACGTTTTTCCACATAAAGACCGCAAAATTTAGCAGTGTTTTTTGCGGCGCTTATATAAACGGCGCAAATTGTTTTACAATTTAAGTTGAATAAGTAATTTAAGTTTCAAGTTTAAATCAAGTTGAATTTTACAATTTAAATAATAAATTGGTGTAAATACCCTTTGATGTTTGTCAATTTTGAAAATGAGTAAATTGTTCTCTTTCTCAACAAAATTTATAAAAAAAATCGAAATATTTATAAAATTCTAAAATTTATATTTTTAAAAATTTATAAACAATTTATAAAAGAAAGTTAGAAATTTCTAAAATTTCTAAAATAATAATTTTGGACACCTAAATAAATTAATTGATGATCCAAGTTTATCATATTATAATATTTATTATTATTACTTTTCTTTGAAAAATTATCAAATATATATGGTTATACTATAATAAGATTTTATTGTGATATGTTTAATTTTTAATTTAACTCGAACAATTTCACTCAGATTCAATTTGACTCTAATTTTATTTTTCTCGACTCGATTAGAAAAAATTTTCAAATCGAGTTAGGGTGATAAAATAAGACTCAACAACTCAATTAATTCAATTTTTTTTACTCAATTAGACTCGATTCGATCGAACACTAGTCTCGAAAAAAAGAGGTATACCTTAACTTGGGCCTATTATTGTAATGACTAACGATATTGTTGTACGGGGGATTTCCGGTTTTTCCTCAAATATTATCACCAATAATCCCCACGAGAGCATGAACCATCTTTAAAATGGTGGTGTTTGTTTATGTCTCTCAAAATAATTTCCCTGGACACAATTTTAATAATGAATTTGAATGGAGTATGGCAATCAACGCAGACTCTAAGATTCTTTTTAATTCTAATTGGAGCTCCTGCCAGAGTGGCAGTCAACCCAAAGGCTATTGCAAGTTTTTCACTGTGGTGGTATAGAAGCTTTTCCTTTTCATCCCGTTCCACATCATGAAGACCGAACTCCACCTTGGGGATGTACTTGGCTTTGCTCAAACGCTTACTTAGCTCATCAAGCTTTGCGTAGATTTCTTCACTCCGAACATGGCTTCGGTCACCCACTGTGAAAGTGTATATCTTGTCTTTAACCTCAATCCAACTAACCCCGGGTTCTTTCTTCACGTTACAGTTTTTCATGAGTCTTCTCATCTTTGTAGAGGTGATTCTAGGGGGCGGCATGGCCCCGGCCCCCTTAAAATAAAAAATTATCATTTAGGTCCTCTAAATTTTTTTAAAATTTTAAATTAGTAAAGGAAAAATTGTACTTTGGCCCCTTAAATTATAAAAATTCGATTTAATTTTTTTAAAAATTATAAAAATATAGACTATAAAAAATTAAAATTTCATTCGGCCCCCCTAAAAAATCATTATGGCTTCGCCCCTACATCTTTACTACATTATTCCACATGCCAACTGATGCATATATGTTAGCAAGAAGAACATCGGTACTGATTTCTCCGGCTCAAGAGTCAAAAGCATATTTGCAGCACGTTGGCCGATCTCAACATTCTTGTGGATTCTAGCAACACTAAGAAGTGCACCCCAAACTGAGCCATCCACTCGAAAAGGCATGGTATTTACAAGTTCCATTGCCTCGTCTAATCTCTCGGCTCAACCAAGTAGGTCAATCATGCAAGCATAATGCTCTTGCATAGGCTCAAATCCAAACAACTCATTCATTGATCTGCAGTATTTTTGGGCTTCAGTAACCAAACCTGCATGGTTACAAGCATAAAGGACAATGACCAAAGTTATCTGATTGGGAGAAACACCATATTTAAGCATTTGATTAAAAACCCATAGGGCTTTTTTCCCATGCCTATGTTGAGCTAGTCCTCCTATCATTGCAGACCATGAGACTATTTCTGTCTCAGGAATACTAGAAAATGCACATTCAACATCATTTATGCTTCCACATTTGGCATACATGTTAATGAGAGAATTTCCTTCAAAGATATCATACATAAATCCATGCTTCAAGACATGAACATGCACTTGTTTCCCTTGTTCATATATTGATAGATTTGCACATGCATTTAGGAGTGAACTACAAACATAGGGATCCGGCTCTATCCCTTTATCTAGCATTTCTAGATACAACTTAAGAGTTTCTTCACCTTGTCCGGACTGAGAATAAGTTGTAATTATAGATGTGAAACCCTCTAAATCTACAATCAAGCACTCTCTAAATATTCTTGTTGCATCCTCAAGAAGGGCACATTTTCCATATCCATCGATAAGGCTGTTTACAACATAACGGTCAGACTCAAATCCTGATTTCGTAGAGAGTGCATAAACATGTTTGCAAATGTAGTTCGCCTACAAGCTAGCAATGGATTTGAGGATTGCCGATAATGTTGTTTGATTGAATCCAACTCCTTCCTCATGCATCAAAGGAAATAGCAATACAACTTCTATGTCTTCCCTATTTTGTGAATGCGTAGAGATAATAGCATTCCATGCAATCAAGTCTTTGTCTGGCATCAAATTAAAAACTGTAACACCCCAAACCCGGCCTAGAAGTTTAGACCGAATCCAAGAATGCTATATTGATCACCGAAGTGATCGTGAGAATATTTTACAAAATAACCCCTTTGTTTCTTAAGTAAACCAAAACCAATAATCGTTAAAACTCTTCTATTGAAAAGTTACTAGTTTAAATGTATAAATGTAGCATATAACGAAAATTTGTACCAGAGCTTTATAAAGCTTAATAGTTCAAAACCAAAACCAAATAGCAATTAATTTTAAAGTTTGATCATCCATGATTGTCCGAGTTTTGATCCTCCATAACTTAAGAGACCTCCGCGTGCTAATCCCAACAACAGAGTCCAGAAACTGTACCTGAAAGAGGAAGCAGAAGAAGGGGTGAGCTATTCAAGCTCAGTGTGAGATCAAACCAGTTAAACTAAAGAAGGGAAACTAGGAAACTAGAAGCAGTTTAGAAAAAGAACATACTAACAGACCAACTAAAACAACTATAGACCATATGTAACTTTATAGTCATATGGCTCTGTCAGACACAGTAACAGTAATTCCCAGTAGTCACAAACTGGGCTTAAGCCTTTTTCCAGAATCAATATCAGTTTTAAGTTGGGGCCTTAGCCCCTCTCAGTAACCATCCAGTCAGACAGTAGCAGTCATATCTACAGAATCCTCTTAGGCACAAGTGCCTTTCAGTCACTCAGTAGTTCGCAAACAGTCAATCAAACATGTCAGACCACCGTACAATAAATTCGGTCATAGTAACACATCTAGTCAATCAGATTCAAACAAATGCATATGAGTGCAGATAAGCTACAAAATGCACCCACCCATCCAGCCAACACACCTCTCCGTCTAACCCTGTACTTGCTGTGGGGATTTAATCAACCCACCCATCCCTACACTCCAAGTAGGACCTCGAAAAGCCCATCCAACCCTGCACTCCATATGATGTCATCTCAGGTTTCCCAATAACGATGATCATCAGCAATGTTCACGACCCTCAGAGTATTGGGACTGCCCTCGACCCTGTGGGAATTTGAGCTAACAGTATGTAGATAAATTGTTAGTCACATAAATTACGCAGCAAAGCTAGCGTATAGGCTGTACTGTGCAATACGGTGAACCACGGTACAGACATGTAGTATGAACTACCAGATCATATAAAAGTACGTAGGGTAGCTAACGTACGTGTGGTACAGTGTAATGCGGTAAACCACTATACTGTTATAAGATGTTATCTCGCGTTACCGGCAATGATGATCATCAATGCAATTGAACTGCCAGATCAAATCAGTCTTCCTTCTTTTCAACATCCCAACCCAAAATGGTTTATGCAAAAGGATGTATGCAAATGTATGAATGCAAATACGCCAACTCAGAATACAATTTCTAACAATCATTCAGAAACGATCAATCACATTCAGTCAGTCAGAAAGATGTACACTCATGTATTCCATATCAGTAACAGATTATTCGCGCAATCAATCACGAGTATCGCACAAATCCAACCCAATTCAGAGTCGTGATTACCCTCAGTCAAGCTTAGTTGAAAATAGGAACACATTGATTTGCCATTGCAATCAAATTGACTTAAATTCAGAATTTGGCGAGTTAGGGCCATACGCCCGTGTGCTCCGGCCGTGTGGAGTAATCCAGGCCATGTAGGGATCCAAACACCCATGTGAAGGTTAGCACACAGCTTTGTGACTGAGGCAGAAGCCTGTGTGAGTAGAGACACAGCCGTGTGAACAGGCCGTGTAACTCTCTGTACAAAATCACTAAAATAAAGTGTAGGGAAGACACGGTAGTGTGAGGGTCTCACACGCTCATGTGCCCACCAAACACGATTGTGTGGAAACCCTAATCCCCAAATCAGCCACATGACCGTGTAACTCCAAATCTTAAATCCCTAATTCTCAAATTCACATGCCCATGTGCCCAAGGGATACGACCGTGTGAAAATCGACAACTTTTCCCATATCGGCCACACAACTGTGTGGCCAGGCCGTGTGGCACCCAATTTGGCCCGAAACCTGAATTTAAAAATCCACACGGTCGTGTGTTGTGGCCACCTGAGAGGTCACAAGACCACCCCAAATTAGCCCCAAAATCACCGTTTAAGCCACTGTAACAATCCCTAACCTTTTCCCTATCATCATTTATCAGAAAGTAATGATTTCCCACCAATTCCATCAGCTAAAACCTAAAACTAATGGGTTAGCATACAATTAAGAAAAGCCAAAACAATTACTTGCAAAACAAAAGAAGAGTAGTTAAGATTCGAATCCCACACCTGTTGCGTGATCAGAGATGACAACAGAAATGCGGAAATCTCGATGCCAACAAGCCAAAATCAATTTTTGAGTATATTTGAAAAAAATAGAAAAAGTAGAAAAGCAAAAGAAAAAGGAAAGAAAAACAAAAACGTGAAAAGAAAGTGAATGAATAATAAAAAAATAAAAATAAAAAAATTAAATAAATAGTTAATTAAC